>NC_140987.1:146814849-146882349 GCF_052327205.1 Somniosus microcephalus | reverse complement strand
TCCGCCAAAATATTAAAATTCAGGCCATACACACACAAAACCATATACATACACACACACACTCTGAACCACATACTCACTGACGTAATAAAACTCACTACGCACTTGGTTTGAGCATAAAGCAAGGCTTTAATCAACTTGTTTCAGAACATGGAGGTCTAGTTGTATTTCACTAGCTCCTTGTCTTACAAAATGACCCTGGCAAGCTGGGGCCCACGCCCGAGTATTTATACTCCTTGGATGGCGTCACCAGCTGGCCGACCAGCATTATTTCATAAGTAGTTTCTTGATGATGAGATTTATAACATTCTTCCTGCCTAAAAGATTTGGAAGTCCGACGACTTCCTCTTAACGGATTAGGCGGACCACGAATAGCCGCAGTCTTTCAGATTTTTGTTTATGGCCAGAAAGCACGTCTCCCCGGACCGTGTCTTGGTCACTGGGCCGCTTGATCAGTACCGGTGGATCGACAGGGCCCGTGTTGCTCTGATTGACCCGAGGGAGGCTGGGGAGATCGTGACTCCGGGTGCGGGTCCCCACAGGCGCAGAACTGGCTTTGTCCCTTTGGTTAGCCGGGGATTGACCGGCATCCTGGCCCGGGGTGGCCATCCCACGGGGAGCGCTCGGCTCCCTGAGTGGATCCGGCGGGGCAGCCAGCAGATCCCTCGATGTTCCAGATAGGGCATCATCCTCGGGGGAGCGCAGAGTGTCGGCCTCATCCCCGCGGGTCCCTCCATCAGTTGGGTCCGCGGAACCGGCCGGACAGACAGCCAGGTCCTGGAGCGAAACGGTGGGCTCCCGGCCATCCGGGTACCGCACGTGTGCGTACGTGGGGTTGACGTCCGTAAGTTCTACCTTGTCAACTAGAGGATCGGTTTTCGACGATCGGCCGAATCTTTGGAGCAGTACGGGGCCAGGAGCTGCCAAACATGACGGTAGAGACGTCCCATTGGTGGAGCGACGCCGGAAGCTGAAGAATCGCTCGTGAGGTGTGACATTGGTTGAAGAGAGGGAGCTCCTGAAGTGGACGAAGTCACTCCGGATCCGGTTTGATGACACCGTTGGCCACCCAGTAGCCAAGGATGTTGACTGATGGTACTGATTTCACAGATTTGGGCTCATTTAAGGTGAAGTTGCGACAACGGAGAACATCAAAAAATTTCTGGAGTTTGGCATCATGCTCCTTCTGGTCATGACCAGCAATGGTGACATTATCCAGATATGGAAAAGTGTCCGTTAAGTTCTCCTGTTTGACTAGGCTATCCATTGCCCGTTGAAAGACGGCCACCCCATTGGTGACCCCAAATGGAAGGCGACAAAACTGGTAAAGCCGACCATTGGCCTCAAAGGCTGTATACGTTTTGTCAGAGTCCTTTAACGGTACTTGATGATATGCGCTCTTTAAATCAAAAGTTGAAAATACCTTGTAGTTGGCAAGGTTATTGACCATGTCATCGATGCATGGTAGTGGGTAGGAATCCAGGTCGGTATACTGGTTAATAGTTTGCGAGTAATCGATGCAAAGATGTTTCTTGTGTTGCTTCAGAGGATTTTTAACAATGACGACTTGAGCCCGCCAGGAAGATGAACATGGCTCAACGATACCATCAGCTAGAAGGCGAGAGATTTCCTCCTCGATAAAGGTTCGATCATCTTGGCTGAAACGTCGTGATTTAGTGACTATGGCCTAGAAATTGGGTATAGCCCCGCTTGGGGCGTTAGAATTGGCGCAGCGCAAATTTTATAGCCAGACGCAACTTAACGTCACCTCACGCGATATTGGGTTGCAGCGCCCCAAAGGTGATTGAGGCGTGAGTTCAGGCGTTACACGGGGCTCCAATATCGGGGCGGGCGGGCGCAGCGCAGGTGCTCTCAATTACCGATGACCACGAGACTTCCAGGTGCCGGCCAGCTCTTAAAGGGGTGGGTCAGGCAACTCCAGCATCCACACTCTGCACCTTGTAGGCCTGCAAATCGGCACAGGCCCTTCTCTGGTGCAAAAAACTTGGAGCAGATGGAGAGGATGAGGCAGAGAGCAGAGTGCTTCACCAATGAGTCTCTGGAGGAATTGGTGGTCGCAGTGGACTGCCGGCGAGATGTCCTCTACCCTGACAATGGCAGGGGGCCTAATCATAAGGACTGCCGGCGAGCTTGGAGGGATGTTTCTCAGAGGGTCAACTCCAGCAGCATGGCGACCAGGAGCCCTGTGCAGTGCAGGAAGAAATTCAACAACCTCACTCGGGTCGTGAGGGTGAGTGGTGTTTATGTAAACTTATGCATCCCTCCATTCGCACCTGACTTTATGGCTACAGGGTGCGCGACACCCCAATGGCCATCTTTCAGCAAGCACCCATGGTCCTTTCTGGTCACACACATCCACATTTGACTCAGGGCATCATGTAAGAACATAAGAACATAAGAAATAGGAGCAGGAGTAGGCCAATCGGCCCCTCGAGCCTGCTCCGCCATTCAATAAGATCATGGCTGATCTGATCCTAACCGCCAATCCACTATCACAGAACCATCTCCTGAATCTAACAGAATTAGACACACGAAATAGGAGCAGGATCAGGCTACACGGCCCCTGGGCCCGCTCCGCTACCCACAGGGCCATGACCGATCCGAACCTAGACTCATGTCCAAATTCCTGCCCGCTCCCCGTAACCCTTAATTCCCTTTACTTCTAGGAAACTGTCTATTTCTGTTTTAAATTTATGTAATGATGTAGCTTCTACAGCTTTTTGGGGCAGCAAATTCCATGGACCTACCACCCTCTGAGTGAAGTAGTTCCTCCTCATCTCAGTTTTGAAAGAGCAGCCCCTTATCCTAAGACTATGCCCCCTAGTTCTAGTTTCACCCATCATCGGGAACATCTTCCCCGCATCCACCCGATCTGACCCCTTCACAATCTTATATGTTTCAATAAGATCGCCTCTCATTCTTCTGAACTCCAATGAGTAGAGTCCCAATCTACTCAACCTCTCCTCATATGTCCATCCCCTCATCCCCGGGATTAACCGAGTGAACCTTCTTTGTACTGACTCGAGAGCAAGTATGTCCTTTCTTAAGTATGGACACCAAAACTGTACGCAGTATTCCAGGTGCGGCCTCACCAATACCTTGAACAACTGAAGCAATACCTCCCTATTTTTATATTCTATCCCCCTAGCAATGAAAGCCAACATTCCATTGGCCTTCTTAATCACTTGCTGCACCTGCATACTAACCTTTTGAGTTTCGTGCACCAGGACCCCCAGATCCCTTTGTACTTCAGTACTTTCCAGTTTCTTGCCATTAAGATAATAACTTGCTCTACGATTTTTCCTGCCAAAGTGCATAACCTCACACTTTCCAGTATTGTATTCCATCTGCCAAATCTCTGCCCACTTACTTAGCCTGTCTATGTCCCCTTGCAGGTTTTTTATGTCCTCCTCACTCACTACTTTCCCTCCCATCTTAGTATCATCTGCAAACCTTGATATGTTATACTCGGTCCCCTCCTCCAAATCGTTAATATAGATTGTAAAGAGTTGGGGACCCAGCACTGACCCCTGCGGAACACCACTAGTTACTGATTGCCAGTCTGAGAATGAACCATTTATCCCAACTCTCTGCCTTCTGTTAGATAGCCAATCCTCTATCCATGCCAGAATATTACCCCCAATCCCGTGATTTTTTATCTTAAGCAATAATCTTTTGTGTGGCACCTTGTCAAATGCCTTTTGGAACTCTAAATACACTACGTCCACTGGTTCCCCTTTATCCACCCTATACGTTACTTCCTCAAAGAACTCCAGCAAATTTGTCAAACATGACTTCCCCTTCATAAAACCATGCTGACTTTGTCCTATTAAATTATGATTATCCAAATGTCCTGTTACTGTCTCCTTAATAATGGACTCCAAAATTTTACCTACCACAGATGTTAGGCTAACCGGTCTATAGTTTCCAGCCTTCTGTCTACTGCCCTTTTTAAATAAGGGTGTTACATTAGCAGTTTTCCAGTCTGCCGGGACCTTTGCCGAGTCCAGGGAGTTTTGGAAAATTATTACCAATGCATCCACAATCCCTACCGCCACTTCCCTCAAGACCCTAGGATGTAAGCCATCAGGTCCAGGTGATTTATCCGCCTTGAGTCCCATTATTTTACCGAGTACCACTTCCTTAGTGATTTTGATCGTGTTTAGCTCCTCCCCCCCTTTAGCCCCCTGTTTGTCCAGTGTTGGGATATTCTTAGTGTCTTCTACTGTAAAGACTGATGTAAAATATTCATTCAGTGTTTTTGCCATCTCCATATTTCCCACCATTAATTTCCCGGTCTCATCCTCTAAGGGACCAACATTTACTTTAGGCACCCTTTTTCTTTTTATATAACTATAAAAACTCTTACTGTTTTTATATTTTTTGCTCATTTACTTTCATAATCTATCTTCCCTTTCTTAATCAATCTTTTTGTTATTTTCTGCTGTCTTTTAAAGTTTTCCCAATCCTCTATCCTCCCACTAGATTTGGCTACCTTATATGCCCTTGTTTTTAGTCGAATACTATCATTAATTTCTTTACTTAGCCACGGATGGCTGTCTTTCCTTTTACACCCTTTTCTTCTCAGTGGAATATATATTTTTTGGAAGTTGTAAAATAACTCCTTGAATGTACACGACTGATCATGTATCGTCTTACCCTTTAATCTATTTTCCCAATCCACGCTACTCCATTCCACTCTCATACCTTCATAGTCTCCTTTATTCAAGCTTAGCACGCTTGTTTGAGATCCAACCTTCTCACCCTCTAATTGAATATGGAATTCAACCATGTTATGGTCACTCATTCCAAGGGGATCCTTTACTAGGACATTTTTAATTAATCCTGTCTCGTTACACAGGACCAGACCTAAGGTTGCTTGCCCCTGGTCGGTTCAGTTACATACTGCTCAAGAAACCCATCCCTAATACACTCAATGAACTCATCCTCAAGGCAGCCCTGCCCAATTTGATTTGTCCAATTAATATGATAGTTAAAATCCCCCATAATTATAGATGTTCCCTTATTACAAGCCTCAACTATTTCCTGATTGATACGCCGTCCAACAGAGTTGCCACTGTTTGGAGGCCTATAGACTACGCCCACTTGTGTTTTTTTCCCCTTATTATTCCTTATCTCCACCCAAACTGTTTCATTATCCTGATCTTTTGACCCAATATCATTTCTCTGTATTACAGTGATTCCTTCCTTTATTAACATAGCCACCCCACCTCCCCTTCCTTCCTGCCTGTCCTTCCTGATCGTTAAATAACCTGGTATGTTTAATTCCCATTCATTGTCACCCTGCAGCCATGTAAGGGCTCTTCCACCATGGGGGGCATGAGAACATCACTCAGGGCATCATGTGAGGGCTGTTCCACCATGGGGGGCATGAGATGATAACTCAGGGCATCATGTGAGGGCTGTTCCACCATGGGGGGCATGAGATCATAACTCAGGGCATCATGTAACATCACTTCCCATCCTTTCCCCTGCAGGCCAAGCTGGCGAGAAACCGCAAGGACCAGCTTCGCACCGGAGGAGGTTGTTCTCAACTGGAGCCTCTGACGGAACTCGAGGAGAGAGTCCACCAGGTTGTGGGAGGACATCTGAGTGGTCCTGTCACCACTGCAGCTGCCGACCCCATTGTCCACAGCGATGGTGAGGTTCTTAACTATTACAGCTGTCTCCTTCCACTTGTTTCCCCCACCAGCATGCTTTCTCACTGTGGACCCATGTCATAGCATTGCCGCACTCTTGCATCCCTTGCTGCCAAGCTGTCTTTTTGCTAAAGCCACTCTTCAACCTCCCTGCTTTCAGATGCTGCATCACCAGCTCGGGAGCCAGCCCCTCAAGCTGCCAGTGCCAGTGCCTCCGGAGGCGACGAGCAGGAGGAAGCCGGACCATCCGTGCCAGCCTCAGGGGAGCCACCGGATCTGGAGACTGGGGATCGTAGTTCCCTGGAGGGGAGTGGGGGGGGGCTCTGATGAGGAGCCAGTTGCAGGAACCAGCGGCCTGCAGCAACGCGAGGGGGGTAGGGACGCTCGGGGGCCATCTCCCCGGAGGGCGAGGCAGGCCACCATGACTGCTGCACAGAGTGCAGAGGAGGTGCGTAGCCTTGCAGAAATGAGCGCCCAGGCCCGGCTCAGGCACACTGAGCTTATGGCTGCAGTGGGGAGGATGCCTGAGTCCATCGACACTCTGGCAAAGAGTGTGGTGGACTTTGGGGCAGCAATGGAAAGGACTGTCCAGGGCGTCGGGGCAGCAATGGGAAGGTCTGTCCAGGGCTTCGGGGCAGCAATGGAAAGGTCTGTCCAGGGCTTGTCCGAAGCAGTGGAAAGAACTGTTCCGGCCTTGTCCGAAGCAGTGGAAAGGACTGTTCCAGCCTTGTCCGAAGCAGTGGAAAGGACTGTCCATGGTTTCTCTGAAGCATGGAACCTGGCACGCAGGTGCTCACTGCTGCCACGCAGTCACTTGCTGGCCTCGTCCACACGCAAATTGAGGCCAAGCGAACACTCACTGCTGCCACCCTATCTGCATCAGGCAGGATCACCCCAGGCCCTTGCAGCACCACAGCAGGCCATGAATCTGTGGAGCAGTCGATTGTAGCGGATGATCCGGTACGGCCCCATCAGAGTGCCAGTGTGTCGGCCGACCACGGTGCAGGTGTCCTCTCTCTGCATGTGAGCATTCCTGATGCCACCGCTGGAACGTCAGCAGTGCAGCTGCCACCACCTGCACGGCAGACTGCTTCCAGACATGCCCAGTTGGAGCAGCCAGCTTGCGTGCCCTCCAAGCCCAGAGGTCGTCCAGGCCGTCCCTCAGGGGCTTCAGCGCTTCCAGACACTCAGCAGGCGTCCCCCAGCCTTGACGCAGCCACTGGGGTCCAATTACAGAGGAGCTGCAGGGAGGGAAGGGGCCGACCTCGTAAGAAGAGTCGGTCTCCATCAAGGGGTCAACAGTAGAGGGAGGTGCTAAGACATGTCTTTTTTCGAAATGAAGGCCGTCCACACCTGCTGTGTTTGTTTGTTATGTTTTGGTTAGTCTCGCCGGGTTGTCAGGCAGTTATCTGTTAGTTTGTTAGTTATGAAATCTACTGGAATTTTTTGAGGATGTAACTGGTAAAATAGATAAGGGAGAATCAGTGGATGTGGTGTATTTGGACTTTCAGAAGGCTTTCGATAAGGTTCCGCATAAGAGATTAGCGTGCAAAATTAAGGCACATGGGATTGGGGGCAAGGTATTGACTTGGATAGAGAACTGGTTGGCGGACAGAAAGCAAAGAGTTGGAATAAACGGGTCATTTTCCGAGTGGCAGACAGTGACTAGTGGGGTACCGCAAGGATCGGTCCTAGGACCCCAGCTGTTCACAATATATATTAATGATCTGGACGAGGGAATTGGATGTAATATCTCCAAATTTGCAGACGACACAAAGCTGGGTGGGAGGGTCTGCTGTGAGGAGGATGTTGTGACACTCCAGCATGATTTGGACAGGTTGGGTGATTGGGCAGAAACATGGCAAATGCACTATAATGTGGATAAATGTGAGGTTATCCACTTTGGTGGCAAAAACAGGTAGGCAGATTATTATTTGAATGGCAATAGATTGGGAGAAGGGGAAGTGCAAAGAGACCTGGGTGTTCTTGTACACCAGTCGCTGAAGGTAAGCATGCAGGTGCAGCAGGCGGTTAAGAAGGCAAATGGTATGTTGGCCTTCGTAGCAAGAAGGTTCGAGTACAAGAACAAGGATGTCTTGCTGCAGTTGTGCAGGGCCTTGGTGAGACCACACTGTTATATCCGTGTATCTTAATGTTGTGTCCTTCAATAATCAGACAAAGACTGCAGGGAACGATCAACAGGTGTTTACTGAATGAGGGTTCAAACTGCAACTGACTGTACAGATCACTACTCAGGGTTTATACACAGGTGTGGTCACTGCCAGTACTACAGGATACAGGAGCTGTAAAAAGTAGTTCTCCCCCTTAAAGGTACACACATTACAATTCCTCCCCTTTTAGATTAACAGTGCCATAACACTCATTTAACAATTAAATATCAACTAATTACAATTAACACTTTTAACATGCAACATTAACTGAAAATAGTCTATTTATAAATTCAGTCTTTGGGGAGGCTTCCTGATTCTTTCTGGATAACGCCTTTCCCGAGTGTCTCGCTCTTGGTGCGGAGGCGATTCTAACACCCTGTCGTCAGTTGATTCATCAGCTTCCAATGCTATTGTTTCTGAGGTAGATGCGAGCTGTACATCAGGTTCCTCACCAGGTACGTATGGCCGAGACATGGGGTTGACTCGTTCCTGTGACTCTAGGATCTGGTCAGCATGGCGTCTCACAATGTTCTCCCCAACATCCACTGTGTACATTAGTGGCCCCTGCCATGTGCATATTGTTCCTGGTTGCCATTTCTCTGTTCGGTAGTCGCGGGCCAAGGCTGGTTGCCCTACATTGAAGCTCCTTGTCGGCTTCTCATTGATGTGCTGGAATTGCTTACTCTCAACATCTCTTTGTACATTTGGTTTGAGCAAATCCAGATGAGATCTCAACCTTCGGTTAAAAAACATCATGGCCGGGGCCTGGTTGGTGACTGCATGTGTTGCATTTCTGTAGGCTAACAGGAAATTGTCCACCTTATGCTGCAGTGGAATGTCATCATCGCACATGGCCTTTACTGCTTTTTTAAATGTTTGTACGAACCTCTCAGCCAATCCATTTGTGGCTGGATGATACGGGGTGGATGTGTAATGCCTTACCCCATTCCTTTTCATAAACCTTCGAAACTCTTCGGACACAACTGTGGTCCGTTATCAGAGCAAATCTGCTCTGGCAAGCCGTTCCTGGCAAAAATGGTCCATAGGACTGCAATAGTTTTCTCCATGGTGGTGGAGGACATTTTGATCACCTCAGGCCATTTCGAGTGCGCATCCACGGCTATTAAAAACATTGAGTCCATGAATGGACCAGCAAAATCAATATGCACCCGTTGCCATGGAGATGAGGGCCACTCCCATGGGTGTAGAGGGGCATGTGGTGGTGCATTTTGGACCTTCTGGCATCCTGAGCAGCTCTTTGTCAGGTCCTCGATTTGCTGATCGATCCCCGGCCACCACACATAAGCCCTAGCAAGGCTTTTCATTTTCACCCCTCCCAGATGACCTTCATGAAGCTCATTGAGCACTCTCTCCCTTAAATTGGGTGGAATTACCACTCGGGATCCACACATCAAGGTCCCCTGGCATACTGACAGCTGTTCTCTTCTGGATGAGAATGCTGGCAACAGTGAGTCGCCATGTGCTGGCCATCCCTTCACTGTCAAATCATATACCCGAGACAGTGTCGGGTCATTTCGGGTCTCCTTCTCTATACCAGCGTTAGTTACTGGCAAGCATTCAATTATAGTCGAATGAAATATTTCGACAGGATCCACTGCTGGTGCTTCCTCCGCAGTAGGCAGTGGCAGGCGTGATAGCCCATCAGCATTTCCATGCTGTTTCGTGCCCTTATACTCGATTTCATATTGGTGTGCCCCTAGAAAAAGGGACCATCTTTGTAGCCGTTGCGCAGTCATCACTGGAACGCCCTTCTTTGGATTAAAGATGGAGACAAGTGGTTGGTGGTCAGTCAGCAAGGTGAACTTCTGCCCGTGCAGATAGTGATTGAACTTTTTCACTCCCCACACTAGGCTGAGGGCCTCCCTGTCAATCTGGGCATAGTTACACTCGGCTGAGGTTAGTGACCGAGACGCAAAGGCTACTGGCCTCTCTGAGCCGTCCGGGAATTTGTGTGACAGCACCGCTCCAATGCCATAGGGTGATGCATCACACGCCAACCGAATTGGTAGTGCTGGGTTGAAATGAGCCAACACCTCTTTTGATGTGATCAATGCTTTGCTCTTCTGGAAAACTCGTTTACATTCGTCACTCCACTTCCATGGTACCCCAGTTTGCAGTAGGGTGTTCAGTGGGTGTAGTACTGTAGACAAATTCGGCAAGAACGTATGGTAGTAGTTCACCAGCCCGAGGAACGACCTCAGTTGTGACACATTTTCCGGTGCTGGAGCCTTGACTACTGCCTCAATCTTTTCAGGGGACTTATGTAACCCCTCTATCAATAATGTGGCCACAATATGAGATCTGCTTCTGGAAAAACTCGCATTTGTGGCGATTAACTAGGAGCCCATATTCCTTCAATCTAGTGAGCACCTGCTCCAGGTTGGCAAGGTGATCACTGTCATTTTCGCCCGTGACCAGGATGTCGTCCAAATAACACTGGGTCCCTGGAATCCCTTGCAGGACTTGTTCCATTACCCTTTGCCAAATAACCGGAGCTGATGCTACCCCGAAAACCAGCTGGTTGTATTGCTAGAGACCTTTATGAGTGTTGATCGTGAGGTACTGTTTCGAGGCTTCTTCCACCTCCATTTGCAGGTACGCCTGGGCCAGATCAATCTTAGTGAAGCGTTTCCCTCCGGATAGCGAGGCGAAAATATCTTCAATCTGCGGAAGCGGATATTGTGCAGTGTGAAGGACTGGGTTCACTGTCACCTTAAAGCCCCCACAGATGCGAACCTTCTTTGGTTCCCCAGGCGTATTACTCAATGACCTCTTCATTACAGGAACGATGGGTGTAGCCCATTCACTCCAATCCACTTTGGACAGTACTCCTGAATGTTCCAAACCTTCCAACTCTGCTTCAACGGCTGGGCGGATCGCATAAGGTACCGGTCTGGCCTTTAAAAACTTTGGGCTTGCATTTTCCTCTATTTTGATCATCGCTGTTATGCCTTTTAGTGTTCCGAGTCCCTGCTGGAACGCTTCTTGTGCATCAGTTAGCATTTTTGACAGTCGTCCAGGTGTGACATCGTCATCCTTTTTGGCATCTACAGTCAGTGCTTGTATGGAATGCCAATCTAGCTGTATCTTCCGGATCCATTCACGTCCTAGTAGTGGTGGTCCTCCATCTGGCAATACATATAGGTCCATTTTTGGTGTTTCCTTGCCGTTATATATAACGTTCACCCTTATTTTTCCTTTGGGGTAGACTTTTTGCCCCGTGTATGTCTTCAAGACAATCTTTGTATCTCTCAAGGGTATATGTGAGAATAGCCGCTTGTAGTCCCTTCGGTTTATGACTGTTAGGGCTGATCCTGTGTCCAATTCCATTTTCACTTGGACTCCTGCTATCTTGAGCGTGATCCAGATAGTGTGGTGATCCTCCGTTTTGATCACATTATGTAGTTTCAGACAACCCAGCTCCTTGCTTCCGGAGTCTGTATCACTCTTCTGTTCGTCTGAACTACTCTCTGTCACCTTATGTACCTTCTTGTACTTCTCCTGTGGAGATTTCTTGCTGCTGGTTTTCTTTCCCGACCTGCAGACTCTTGCTATGTGTCCTACTTTTCCACACTGTCTGCACACTTTGTCCTTGAACCAGCAATCATTATGGTCGTGTGTTGTTCTGCCGCAGCGATAGCACTTCACTGTTCCGTATGACATTTCATTTGTGCCATATTCTTGCGGTCTCCGTTGTATCTCTGCAGCACCCCATGCGGCTGCTTCGTGTGATACTGCAATGCTGAAAGCCTTGTCCAGCGTAAGATCCTTTTCTGATAGAAGCCGTTTCTGGGTTCCTTCACTTTGAAGCCCACACACAAACTTGTCCCTTAAAGTACCTGCTAATCCCGTTCCAAACTGGTAGTGTTTCGATAGCTTGCGCAGTTCCGTTAAATACTCAGCATTACTTTCATCTTTATGCTGGTTCCTTTTGCGAAACTTAAATCTTTCTACTATCAGCAGCGGTGTGGTGTTTAAGTGGTCCTGTAGGATTGACACTATGTTTTCAAAATCCTTTTCTACTGGCTTCTCTGGGGTTACTAGGTTTCGTAGTAAGCCATACATTTTTGCACCCGTTGAATTCAACAATACCAGCGCTTTCTTGTCATCTGGCACTTCATTCGCCTTGCAGTATACTTCTATGCGTTCGACATATGTCGTCCAATCTTCGACTTCATTGTCGAACGCTGTGATACTGCCACTCTTCGGCATTTTTGGGTGTGGTTAGACTGGTTTAAAATGGCGTCTTCCGCGCTTTCCTTTCTTCCCCGCTGCGGCTTAAAATGGCATCTCCCGCCTTTTCCTTTCTTCCCCGCTGTGGCTTCAAATGGCGTCTCCCACGCTGCTGCCAACACTGCTGTCGGCGGTCCTTGTGGCAAATGGCGACGCCCTGTGGTTTTCGTGCGCTGCTCCTGCGCTGCTGCCAATGCCGCTCTCTGCGGTCCTCGTGGCAATGGCAGCGCCTTGCGTTTTCCTGCGCACCTCTCTCCCCCATTGACGCTGCTCGGCCCTTGAACACCGGCTGCGCTCTGCTCTCTCTCGTCTCTCTCCCCGTTGACGCCGCTCGGTCCTGAACACCGGCTGCACCCTGTGCGCTCTGCCCTCTCTCTCTCCCCCGTCGACGCTGCTCGGCCTTTCTCTGTGCCGCTCGGTCGGCTCTAGCTGCCGCTGTCCGGGAAGGGTCTCCGCAGTACCTGTTGCCAGCCCATTTCGCTGGACCACCGTGACTGGAAAGCCAAGCCTGGCTCTCGACAGCCTCCCCTGCGATGCTCAAATCTCCGCTGGATGACTGGGCGGTTGCCTGTGGTCGACGCCCGTGCTTCTGGACTCGACCTCCTTCCACTGTTCTCCAGGAGCGAATCCCTGGGAGGTGATGCAAAGTTGCAGGTAGGTTCGAATCTGCGTCGTCGCCAATGTTATATCCGTGTCTCTTAATGTTGTGTCCTTCAATAATCAGACAAACACTGCAGGGAACGATCAACAGGTGTTTACTGAATGAGGGTTCAAACTGCAACTGACTGTACATATCACTACTCAGGATTTATATACAGGTGTGGTCACTGCCGGTACTACAGGATACAGGAGCTGTAAAAAGTAGTTCTCCCCCTTAAAGGTGCATACATTACACACACCTTGAGTATTGTGTGCAGTTTTGGTCGCCTTACCTGAGGAAGGACGTTCTTGCCATGGAAGGAGTGCAGCGAAGATTCACCAGGCTGATACCTGGGATGGCAGGAATGACGTATGAGGAGAGATTGTGTCGATTGGGCTTATACTCACTGGAGTTTAGAAGATTGAGAGGGGATCTCATCGAAACCTATAAAATTCTGTCAGGCCTGGACAGACTAGATGCAGGAAGGATGTTTCTGATGGTCGGGGAGTCCAGAACCAGGGGTCATAGTCTAAGGATAAGGGGTATGCCATTTAGGACTGAAATGAGGAGGAATTTCTTCACCCAGAGAATGGTGAACCTGTGGAATTCTCTGCCACAGAGGGCGGTGGAGGCCAGTTCATTAAGTATATTCAAGAAAGAGTTGGATATATCTCTTAAGGCTAAAGGGATCAAGGGATATGGGGAGAAGGCAGGGACAGGGTACTGAATTTGGACGATCAGCCATGATCTCATTGAATGGCAGAGCAGGCTCGAAGGGCCGAATGGCCTACTCCTGCTCCTATCTTCTATGTTTCTATGTTACCATTACGTTGTCATGCTGGAAGGAAGCACTTGTTTGAAGATAAAGAAAATGTTTTATTTACAATGGAGCTGTAGACTATTTACAATCATGGTGGCCTTCTTAGGCTTACTGTGAACCGAAGGGCGCTTTTCCAATCACAGCCAGCATTCCATCTGAGGGGCCTGGAACCGAGTCCTTATGAGCCTCTGACGAACAGCCCTTCCAGTTTCTGGAGCCCTCCCATCTTCCTCCTCCTCCTCCTCCTCCTGATCCTCCTCATCCGCATGCTCCTCCTCCTCCTCCTCCTCGTCCGCCTGCTCTGCTGGACCTTGAGGGTCGGCTGGCATTGGCTGGGTGCGTTGGATGGCCAGGTTGTGGAGCATGCAGCAGACAACGATGATGCGCGCCACATGCTCCGGTGAGTACTGTAGGGTGCCCCCCGAATGGTCTAGACAATGGAAACGCTGCTTCAGCACACCAATTGTGTGCTCCACAATGTTCCTGGTCGCCTGATGGCTGTTGTTGTAATGCTCTTCTGCCGGGGTGCTGGGCAAACGGAGCGGGGTCATGAGCCATGGGCAGAGAGGGTAGCCCTTGTCACCAAGAAGCCAGCCTCGTGGGTGAGCCGGGGCCTCAAAAAGGTCAGCCACTGAGGTCTGCCGCAAGATGAACGCGTCATGGCTGCTGCCAGGGAATTGTGCGTTGACCGCCAGGATCATCTGCCGGTGATCACAGACCAGCTGGACATTAAGGGAGTGGAACCCCTTGCGGTTGCGGAACTCCTCAGGATTCTGTAATGGCGCCCGCAAAGCCACGTGTGTGCAATCAATGGCCCCCTGCACCATGGGGAAGTCCGCAATAGCCGCGAAGCCCTGCGCGCGCTCCCCCTGCTTCTCCAGGGTCACAGGGAAGGTGATTAATTCGCGCCTCCTTTTATAGAGGGCAGCTGTCACTTGCCGGATGCAGCAATGCACCACAAATTGTGAGATATTTGAGATGTCCCCAGTTGCTGCCTGAAACGAGCTGCTGGCGTAAAAGTTGAGGGCAACAGTGACTTTCACGGCCACCAACAGAGAGGTCCTGCACCGTAGCCGCGGCTGCAGATCCTGAGCAAGCAGGTGGCACAGCTCAGTCACAACATCCTTACCGAATCTGAGCCTTCGCAGACACTGCTCCTCCGATGTGGTAAGGTATGAGACCTGCTGCCTAAAAACCCTGGCAGCGTATGGTCGGATTTGGCGACGTCCATTGGCCCTCCTCCTTCTGGCCAATCCCGGCCCTCTCTCCCTCCGTCTCTGTGCCCTTGCCAGTTGTTCAGCCAGGATGAGGTTCCCCTCCAAAGCAGCTCTCATTATTCTGTCAGACGAGTAAGACGCAGTAAACTCTCAGGATCAAACTGTTCTGGACAGGGCTGAAGGTCCCAAGGCTCCTCTGGCTCAATGAGAAGAACTCTCTGCAACTGAAGGTCTGCAACTCTCTCCAGCAGCGAGCAGGATGGCCAGGCCAAATGGCTGCCGCATTTACACTAGTGCTGTCCCCTTTAAAGAGCGCAACCCGAGTCCGAGAAGGACCTGGTAACGTTCCATCCAACTGTCACTAATAGCGCCAGGCGGAACGGAGGGGGGCGCCACTGAATTTCTGGTCCGGGGTGCCAAAAAGGCATTACACAATGAAATGATGTCATGATCTGGCTGCGCCCACGAGCGGGCGCAAAGAGTTAGCGCCGGCGCTTAAATGCTACTCAATATGGCAGGAAGCGCTGGGATCACTGTGCCTGGCCGAAAATTGGGTAATGCCCCAAATCTCGGGCTCATTAGGCGCTAATCGCTGGCGCAACCAACCGAATTTCTAGGCCAATGGGCTTACATCGGGGGGGGGGAAAGATTGGCAAACAAGGATGGCTCGTCAAGTGAAGCCGCCGAAAGCACACAAAATGGTATTTTGGAAATAGTAAGCTCTGGCTTTGACCCTCCAAATTCGAAAGTGAGTCTTTTGTGTTGTTTCTGGAAATCCTGTCCCAGGAGCACATCACTGCATAGGTTCTTGAGCACCCTGAGCCGGGTGGAGAAATAAGTGTGGCCATTGAGGATAAGGTCGACAAGACAAAAGCCATTAGAATTGGTGGTCAGTGTCGTCAGAGCCATTGCAATTTCCCTGTCCGAGGGGTAAATATGCAGCTTTAACTTACTGACAGCTTGCTCACTAATGAAGCTGTCAGAGCTGCATGAATCGATTAGTGCACTCAAAATGTGTCCATTTACCGAAACCTTCGTGGCTGCATGGGACAGACTTTGGGGAAAAACAGCTGTGATGGGATGAGGGGCAGTTTTACCCTTGACAGCTGTTCCCTTAGTAGTGGTTCTTGGGGGAGGAGCAGTTTTATAGATAGTAGCTGCAAAACTAACAGGTGCTCTCGACCGGTATACCTTAGAAAAGTGGCCTTTCTTACTAACAGTGGCTCTTGACTGGCATACCTTAGAAAAGTGACCTTTCTTGCTGCAATAATTGCAGGTTGCGTTACGAGCAGGGCAAAATTTCCTATAATGGAACGCACCTCCACAGAAGAAATACTTCCTTCCGGATTGCCAAGATGCCGCTAGGGCGGGATCGTAATCAGTGTAGATTTCTAGGGTAGGGTTGCCATCAGCCAGGTTGGAGTCGTCATCCATGAGGGCTCCCACCCGAGGCCTATCGATGGAGTCACTAAAAGTGATAGCAGCAGCCCGTGCACGTGGTGAAAGATAGGTATCTGCATTCCTATTTGCTAAGTCCTGAGAACATGCCTGGTCATAGGCAGCCTGTAACTTGAGTGTTTTATTCTCCAACAGACGCTGACGTATGAAGGGAGACGCAATCCCATTAATAAAGGAACCACAAATTAACTCCTCCTGGTACTGCTCAGCTGTAACAGCTTTAAGATTACAATCCTTGCTGAGCCTACAAAGTTTCTGAAGGAATTCGTCAAGTGATTCCCTGGATTGTTGTCGAGTTATGGCCAGCAGATGCCGAGCAAAAATTTCATTTGGGGACTTGACATATAGCTGCTGTAGTATTTGGATAGCGGCGTCATAGTCTACACAGTCTTCGATATAATCAAACACATGAGGGGATACATAATTAGCAAGTGTCTCTAATTTATCAGGAACATTTTCACCACACACCCTGAGGAAGTTGGTGAAAGTACGATACCAGTGTTTCCATACCTTAGCAGCTGTAAGTGAAATCGGGTCCAGGTCAAGACGGGCGGGGCTGAGTAGTTTCTCCATGATGGACCGATTACTTGTCTGAGTCCACTTCTATGGTTCAGGCGTAGCTGGCTGTTCCCGAAATCACCCAAAGCGTGGAGTCGATATCAAGTTGATTAAATTGACGTAATAAAGCTCACTACACACTTGGTTTGAGCATAAAGCAAGGCTTTAATCAACTTGTTTCAGAACATGGAGGTCTAGTTGTACTTCACTAGTTCCTTGTCTTACAAAATGTCCCTGGGAAGCTGGGGCCCAAGCCCGAGTATTTATACTCCTTGGATGCCGCCACCAGCTGGCCGTCCAGCATTATTTCATAATTCGTTTCTTCATGATGAGGTTTATAACACACACACTCTAAACAACACACTCACACACAGAACCACAAACACACACTAAACCACACACACACCCTAAATCACACACAGATGATAAACCACACACGCACATTCTAAATCACACATACACAATCTAAACAACACATGCACACTAAACTACACACACACACACACACACTAAACCACTCACACGCACACTAAACTACACACACACACACTAAACCACACACACACACATACACTCTAAACCACACACACACTCTAAACCACACATGCACACACACACTCACACTAAACCACACACACTCACACTAAACCACACACACACACTCGAAACCACAAACACACACTCATCTACACAAAGACGTACTAAATCACACACACTCGAAACCAAACACACACACACACACTCAACTACACACACACACACACAATCACACACACTCTAAATGACACACACACACACTCACATAAACTCTAAACTACACACACACACACTAAACCACACACACACACATACACTCTAAACCACACACACACTCTAAACCACACATGCACACACACACTCACACTAAACCACACACACTCACACTAAACCACACACACACACTCAAAACCACAAACACACACTCATCTACACAAAGACGTACTAAATCACACACACTCGAAACCAAACACACACACACACACTCAACTACACACACACACACACACAATCACACACACTCTAAATGACACACACACACACTCACATAAACTACACACACACACACACTCACACTAAACCACACACACACACACTCACACTAAACCACACACACACTCACACAAAACCACACACACACACACACTAAACCGCACACACACACAATAAACCACAAACACACAACTCATTAAACCACACACACACACACTAAATCAAACACACACACACTAAACCAAACACACACACTAAACCACACACACTCGAAACCACACACACACACTCAACTACTCACACACTCACACAGTCTAGAATGTGTGTGTGTGGTTTAGAGTGTGTGTGTGTGTGTGTGTGGTTTAGTGTGAGTGTGTGTGTGTGCTTTAGAGTGTAGATGTGTGGTTTAAAGCACACACACACACTCACACTAAACCAAAAACACACTCACACTAAACCACACAAACAGTAAATCACACACACACAAACACTAAATCACACACACACAAATACACATTAAACCACACACACACACTTAACCACACCCAACACTTTAAAACACACACACTCAAAACCACACACACACACACTCTAAACCACACACAATCTAAGACACACACACTAAACCACACACACACACACACACACACTCTAAACAATGCACAAACACTCTAAAGCAGACACACACACTAATGCAGACACACACACAAAACCACATACATTCAACCACACACACTCTACTGCACACACTCTAAACCACACACGCACACACACACACACACACTAAACCACACACACACTCACACACTAAACCACACACACACACACACACACACACACACACTAAACCACACACACACACACTAAACCACACACACACACACTAAACCGCACACACACACAATAAACCACAAACACACACTCATTAAACCACACACACACAATAAACCACACACACACTAAACCAAACACACACACACTAAACCAAACACACACACACTAAACCACACACACACACTCACACTAAACCACACACACGCACACTAAACCACACATACAAACTAAACCACACACACACATTAAGCCACACACACACACATATGCTAAACAACACACGCACTAAACCACACACACACACACTAAACCACACACACACACACTTAGCCACATACACACACTAAACCACACAGACACTAAACCACACACACACACTAAACCACACACACACACTAAACCACACACACTAAACCACACACAGAAACACGAAACCACACACACTAAACCACACACATGCAGTCTAAACCAAACACACACACACTCTAAACCACATGCACACACTCTAAACCACACACACACTAAACCACACACGCGCACACACACACACACACACACACAAACACTCTAAACCACACACACACACTAAACCACACACACACACACACTAAACCACACACACACACACTAAGCCACACACACACACACTAAACCACACATGTAGTGTATGTACTTTGAAGAAGGAACTATATTCTGCAGCCCCTGTATAATGCACCAGTAGCGACCACCCCTGTATATAAGCCTGTGTAGTAACTTTGTATAGTAGTTCCAGTTTTGTCTCCATTCAGTAAACACCTGTTATAACCAACTTCTGCAGTCTGTGTCTCAATTACACACGGACGTTACATTGGCGACGAACAGATCCGAACTTACCTACAGTTCTGCACCACCTCACGGGGATCCATCCCTGAAGCGAAGTTATTAGAAGTCGAAGCCAGAAGGAAGAAATCCACAAAAAAAAAACAGAAGAAACGGGCGTCGACCGTGGGCAACCGCCCTCTGATTCATCGAATTCGAAGATTTGCAGGAGAGGCTGTTGAGAGCTGGGCTTGGTTCTCCAGTCTATGGTGTTCCAACTAATCGGGCTGGTGGCAAGTAGTACACTGATCCTTCCTGGGCTGCGGCGGGCTAGAGCTCGATCGGTTGGCTTTTCAACGGGGCCGAGCAGCGTTGTCGGGAAGAGGAGAGAGAGAGGGTGGAGCACACAGGGCGTGGCCGGGGCTACGAAGCCGGGCAGCATACAGACCCGAGAAGAGGGAGGAAAGTGTCCCATAGGGTCTGCTCTGACGACGGGAACAGTAATTAAAATAAAAGAAAAAGAAATTAGAAGCGCAGAAAGCTGCGAGGAGCTGCAGTTGCCATGGGGACCGCGGAGAGTGGCGTTGGCAGCAGCGCGGGGGGAAGAGCGCGAAGACTATAGGGCGTCGCCATCAAAGCATAAAAATGCCAGCAACAGCGTTGGCAGCAGCGGAAAAGACAGAAAGCGCGGGAGGCGCCATTTTGTTCAATCGGGGAAGAAGGCAAAGCGCGGGAGGCGCCATTTTGTTCAATCGGGGAAGAAGGCAAAGCGCGGGAGGCGCCATCTTATATCTCCAAGATGCAGAAGACTGGCAATATCACTGCCTTCGATAATGAAATAGAAGACTGGACCACGTATTTGGAAAGAGTCGAAGTATATTGTAAGGCAAATGAAGTAGCCGATGAGAAAAAGGCATCGGTACTACTAAACTTAATGGGCGCAAGAACGTACGGCCTATTGCGGAACCTGACCACTCCAGTCAAACCGATGGAGAAGAGTTTTAACGAAATTGTTGATATCCTACAGGAACACCTAAATCCTACACCGCTGCTGATAGCAGAAAGATTTAAATTCCACAAGAGAAATCAGCATAAAGCTGAGAGCAATGCTGATTACCTTACGGAACTACGCAAGCTATCAAAGCACTGCCAGTTCAGAGCAGGACTGGCAGATACCCTACGGGACAAATTTGTCTGTGGACTCCTGAGTGAAGGAACCCAGAAGAGGTTACTCTCAGAGAAAGAGCTGACGCTAGATAAGGCTTTCAGCATGGCAGTATCGTACGAAGCAGCAGCAAGGGGAGCTGCGGAAATACAGCAAAAGCCACAGGAATACGGCACCCATGAAATGACACGGGGATTTGAAAAATGTTATCGCTGCGGCAGAACAACCCATGACCAGAAGGACTGCTGGTTCAAGGACAAAACATGCAGGCAATGCGGAAAGATGGGACACATTGCACCAGTTTGCAGGTCCGGGAAGAAGACTAACGACAACAAAAAGACTGCTAAGGAAAAGTACAGGAAAGTACAAAAGATGACGGACAGTAGTTCCGAAGACCAGAAGAGCGATAGTGAATCGGGGAACAAGAGACTAAGCTGTCTCAAACTACACAACGTAATCGCAAAAGAGGATCACCGAACCATTTGGGTCACCCTCACGATAGCAGGGTCCCAAGTCAAAATGGAATTGGATACAGGATCAGCCGTGACCGTCATGAATCGACGAGGCTATGAGCGGCTATTCTCACACATACCCTTGAAAGACACATCCATTGTCTTGAAGACATATACGGGGCAGAAAGTATACCCCAGAGGGAAAATAAGGGTGCCTGTCGAATACAACGGCAAGGAAATACAGAAATTGTATCTGTACATACTGCAAGATGGTGGACCACCGTTATTGGGACGTGAATGGATCAGAAAGATAAATTTAGACTGGCACTCCATTCAGGCACTGACTGTGGCTGGTAAAAAGGATGACGACGTCACACCTGGACGATTGTCAAAAATCTTAGCTAACGCTAAAGAGATATTTCAACAAGGACTGGGAACTCTTAAAGGCGTAACCGCCTCGATAAAAATAGAAGAGAATGCAATTCCCAAGTTTTTCAAAGCAAGACCGGTACCGTATGCAATTCGCCCAGCCGTCGAGGCAGAGCTGGAGAATCTGGAGAATGCAGGCGTGTTATCTAAGGTAGACTGGAGCGAGTGGGCGACACCCATCATTCCTGTCATGAAGAAAACATTAAACAATAAGTCTGAGGAGCCAAGGAAGGTTCGCATCTGTGGTGACTTCAAGGTGACTGTGAACCCAGTCCTTCACACAGTACAGTATCCTCTTCCGAGGATAGAAGATATTTTCGCCTCACTATCTGGAGGGAAACGTTTTACAAAAATGGACCTAGCGCAAGCATATTTGCAGATGGAGGTTGAAGAATCCTCTAGGAAATATCTCACGATAAACACTCACAAAGGTCTTTACGCGTATAATCGACTGGTATTCGGAGTAGCATCAGCTCCGGCTATATGGCAAAGAGCGATGGAACAAGTCCTGCAAGGGATTCCGGGGACTCAGTGTTACTTGGACGACATCCTAGTGACAGGTGAAAATGACAGTGAACACCTTGCCAACCTAGAGCAGGTGCTCACTAGGCTAAGAGAACATGGGCTACGAGCCAATCGCCCCAAGTGCGAGTTTTTTAAGAAACAAATATCGTATTGTGGCCACGTGATTGATGAAGAGGGGTTACATAAGTTCCCTGACAAAATTGAAGCGGTAGTTAAGGCTCCAGCGCCTGAAAATGTGTCGCAACTGAGGTCATTCCTCGGATTGGTGAATTACTACCATAAGTTTTTGCCGAATTTGTCCACAATTCTGCACCCACTGAACGCCCTGCTACAAACTGGAGTAGCATGGAAATGGAGCGATGAATGTAAGCGGGCCTTTCAGAAGTGTAAAGGCCTGATCACTTCAAGAGAAGTATTGGCTCACTACAACCCATCACTACCAATAAGACTGGCGTGTGATGCGTCTCCCTACGGCATTGGAGCGGTACTGTCACATAAATTCCTTGATGGTTCAGAGATGCCGATAGCTTTTGCGTCACGCTCGTTAACTTCAGCCGAGCGTAACTACGCCCAGATTGACATAGAGGCCCTCAGCCTGGTGTGGGGGGTGAAGAAGTTCAATCACTACCTGCACGGACAGAAATTTACTCTACTAACTGATCATCAACCTCTTGTCTCCATTTTCAACCCTAAGAAGGGCGTCCCGATAATGACAGCACAACAGCTACAGAGGTGGTCCCTTTTCCTAGGGGCACACCAATATGACATCGAGTACAAAGGAACTAAACAGCATGGGAATGCTGATGGATTGTCGTGCCTACCGTTGCTGACGGTGGAAGAAGCAGCTGCAGTGGATCCTGTGGAGATATTCCACTCAACCATAGTCGAATGTCTACCTGTGACGAATGCAAACATAGAAAAGGAAACACGAAATGACCCGACACTCTCCAGGGTCTATGATTTAACGGTGAAGGGATGGCCAGCAAATGGCGAACCACTGTTGCCAGCATTCTCGCCGAGAAGAGAACAGCTGTCAGTGTGCCGAGGAACCTTGATGTGTGGATCCAGAGTAGTAATTCCACCCAAATTGAAGGATAGAGTGCTCAATGAGCTTCATGAGGGTCATCTGGGAGGGGTAAAAATGAAGAACTTAGCCAGAGCGTTTGTGTGGTGGCCGGGAATCGGTAGAGAAATCAAAGAGATGACCAAGAGCTGTACAGGATGCCAGAAGGTCCAAAACGCCCCACCACAAGCCCCTCTACATCCATGGGAGTGGCCCTCATCTCCATGGCAAAGGGTACACTTTGATTTTGCTGGTCCATTTATGGACTCGATGTTTTTAATTGCGGTGGATGCACATTCAAAGTGGCCAGAGGTAATAAAAATGTCCTCAACCACCACAGAAAAAACTATCACAGTCTTACAAACCATATTCGCCAGGAATGGGCTGCCTGAACAGATTTGCTCCGACAATGGACCACAGTTTGTGTCTGAAGAGTTCCGGAGGTTCTTAAAGAACAATGGTGTTAAGCATTACACATCCGCCCCATATCATCCAGTCACCAATGGATTGGCTGAGAGGTTCATTCAGCATGGTGGCATAGTGGTTAGCACTGTTGGCTCACAGCGCCAGGGACCCGGGTTCGAATCCGGCCTCGGGTAACTGTATGTGTGGAGTTTGCACATTCTCCCCGTGTTTGCGTGGGTTTCCTTCAGGTGCTCCGGTTTCCTCCCACAATCCAAAGATGTGCGGGTTAGGTTGTTTGGCTATGATAAATTGAGCCTTAGTGTTAGGGGGATTAAATACGTGGGGTTACGGGGATAGGGTGGGATATGTGTTGGTGTAGGGGTTACGGGGATCGGGTGGGATATGTGTCGGTGCAGGCTCGATGGGCCGAAATGGCCTCTATCTGCACTGTGGGGTTTCTGTGAAATTCTGTTCTGTGAAATTCAAGAAGGCTATCAAGGCAATGTGTAATGAAGACATACCCCTACAACACAAGGTGGATAACTTCTTGTTTGCCTACCGGAATGCGACACATGCGGTTACCAACCAAACTCCAGCCATGATGTTCTTCAATCGAAGACTAAGATGCCGCTTGGATTTGGTTAAGCCAAACATCAGAAGAGATGTGGAGAACAGGCAGTTTCAGAATATGAATGAAAGGCCAACCAGGAGTTTCAAGATAGGTCAACCAGTTTTGGCCCGGGACTGCCGCACAGAGAAATGGCAGCCAGGAACGATCTGCACACGGCAAGGACCTCTAATGTATTCCGTGGACGTTGGAGAGAGCATTGTAAGACGCCATGCTGACCAGATTCTAGAGTCACTGGAAAACGTCAAATCTTCACCACGATCCTATACACCTGGTGATGAAACCGAAGTACCAATTGCATCTACCTCAGAATCGGTGACATTGGAAGCAGACGAACCAAACAACAACGTTGATCCCGAATCAACTTTGCCAGAAGAACCTGATACCCCAAAGAGGAGTTATCCGGACAGAATCAGGAAGCCTCCTCAAAGACTAAATTTATAATTGATTAACTTCAGCTAATGTATATAGCAACTGTAATTGTAAATATGTTATTTAATTATTAATCGAATGCTACGTACTGTTTAGCTAAAAGGGGAGGAAATGTAGTGTATTTGAAGAAGGAACTATATTCTGCAGCCCCTGTATACTGCAGTACCATTAGTGACCACCCCTGTATATAAGCCTGTGCAGTAACTTTGTATAGTAGTTCCAGTTTTGTCTCCATTCAGTAAACACCTGTTATAACCAACTTCTGCAGTCCGTGTCTCAATTACACACGGACATTACAACACACACACACACACAAAACCCACACACACTAAACCACACACAGATACACTAAACCACAAACACACACACATTAAACCACTCACACACTAAACCACACAGACACACACTAAACCAAACACACACACACTAAACCAAACACACACACACTAAACCAAACACACACACACTAAACCAAACACACACACACTAAACCACACACACACACACTAAACCAAACACACACACTAAACTACACACACACACTCACACTAAACCACACACACACTCACAGTAAACCACACACACACTCACACTAAACCACACACACACTCACACTAAACCACACACACACTCACACTAAACCACACACACACTCACACTAAACCACACACACACTCACACTAAACCACACACACACACTCACACTAAACCACACACACACTCACACTAAACCACACACACACTCACACTAAACCACACACACACTCACACTAAACCACACACACACTCACACTAAACAACACACACACACACTCTAAACCACACACAATCTAAAACACACAAACACGCACTAAACCACACACACACATTAAACCACACACACACTCTAAACCACACACACACACGCTAAACAACACACACCCACACACTCTAAACCACACACAATCTAACCACACACACACACATTAAACCATACACACACTCTAAACCACACACACACACACGCTAAACAACACCCACCCACACACTCTAAACCACACACACCCACACACTCTAAACCACACACAATCTAAAACACACACACACGCACTAAACCACACACACACACATACTCTAAACCACACACAAACACTCTAAAGCAGACACACACTAAAGCAGACACACACACTAAACCACACACACTCAACCACATACACTCAACCACACACACACACACTAAACCAAACACACACACTAAACTACACACACACACTCACACTAAACCACACACACACTCACACTAAACCACACACACACTCACACTAAACCACACACACACTCACACTAAACCACACACACACTCACACTAAACCACACACACACTCACACTAAGCCACACACACACACTCACACTAAACCACACACACTCACACTAAACCACACACACACTCACACTAAACCACACACACACTCACAGTAAACCACACACACACTCACACTAAACAACACACACACACACACTCTAAACCACACACAATCTAAAACACACAAACACGCACTAAACCACACACACACACATTAAACCACACACACACTCTAAACCACACACACACACGCTAAACAACACACACCCACACACTCTAAACCACACACAATCTAACCACACACACACACATTAAACCATACACACACTCTAAACCACACACACACACACACACACACACACACACGCTAAACAACACCCACCCACACACTCTAAACCACACACACCCACACACTCTAAACCACACACAATCTAAAACACACACACACGCACTAAACCACACACACACATACTCTAAACCACACACAAACACTCTAAAGCAGACACACACTAAAGCAGACACACACACTAAACCACACACACTCAACCACATACACTCAACCACACACACACACACTAAACCACACACACACACACTTATCCACATACACACACTAAACCACACACACAAACACTAAACCTCACACACTAAACCACACACACACACACTAAACCACATACACACACTAAACCACACACACACACACTAAACCACACACACACACACTAAACCACTAAACCATACACACACACACTAAGCCACACACACACACACTAAGCCACACACACACGAAACCAAACACACACACACAATAAACCACACACACACACACTAAACTACAGAGACACACACTAAACTACACACACACATTCTAAACCACACATGCACACACACACACACTCACACTAAACCACATACACACTCACACTAAACCACACACACACTTGAAACCACACACACACACTCAACTACACAAACACACACTAAACTATACACACTCGAAACCACACACACACACTCAACTACACACACACTAAACCACACACACACACACACTCTAAACCACAAACGCACTCCCACTAAACCACACACACACTAAACCACACACACACTCACACTAAACCACACAAAAACTCACACTAAACCACACACACTAAACCACACACAGACACACTCTATACCACACACACACTTGAAACCACACACACACTAAACCAATCACAAACGCTAAACCAAAAGAAACACAGAGTAAATCACACACACACACACACACACACACACACACACTAAACCACACACACACACTCTACCACACGCACACATTAAACCACTAACACACTCTATACAACAAACACACTAAACCACACACACACAGTCTAAACCAAACACACACACTCTAAACCACACGCACACACTCTAAACCACACACACACACTAAACCACACACACACAAACACACACACACACAAACACTCTAAACCACACGCACACAAAAACTCTAAACCACACACATACACTAAACGACACACACACACTAAACAACACACACACACTACAACACACACACACACACACTAAACCACACACACACACTAAACCACACACACACACAAAACCCACACACACTAAACCACACAGACACACAAACACTAAATCACACACACACACACACACTCTGAACCACACACACATGCACTAAACCACACACACACACTCAACCACACACTCACACGTACACGAAACCACAGACACACACACTAAACCACACACACACACACATGCACTCGAAACCACACACACAAACTCTAAACCACACACATACTAAACCGCATACACACACGCTCGAAACCACACACACTAAACCAAACACAAACACACACTAAACCACACACACACACTAAACCACACACACACACACTAAACCGCACACACACACAGTAATTAAACCAGACACACACACTAATTAAGCCACACACACACACACATACACACCCTCTAAAACACACACACATTAAACCACACACACACACTCTAAAGCACACCCACAGACACACACACACTAAACCACACACACACATGTTGTGTATGTACCTTTAAGAGAGATCTGCTTTTATACTGTAGTACCGGCAGTGACCACACCTGTATATAAAGCCGTAGCAGGCTTCTGTACTTTCAGTTCCAGCATACCCTCTGTTCAGTAAACACCTGTTATTACTGTTCTCCTGCAGTCCGTGTGTTATTGATACTCAGACACAACAGTGGCGACGAGCAGGTTCAAACTCACCTGCAGTACTGCATCACCTCACGGGGATCCATCCCTGAAAAGAAGCTTCTTGGAGGTCGAAGCCAGAGCAACGGGCGTCGACCGTGGGCAACCGCCCAGTGATCCATCGGAGTTCAGTGAGTCGCAGGGGAAGCTGTGGAGAGCTGGGATGGCTCCCCAGTCAAGGTGTTCCAGCAAATCGTGCTGGTAGCAGGTAGTGCGCTGACCCTTCCGGACTGCGGCGGGCTTGAGCTCGATCGAGCGGCTCTGCAAGGGGGCCATGCAGCGTCGTCGGGAAGGAAAAGAGAGAGAGAGGGTGGAGCGCACAGGGCGCGGTCGGTGCTCAAGAGCCGGGCAGCGTTAGAGAAAATAAAAAGAGGGGAAGGAAAAGAGACGCGCGGCGGACAGCGTCGAAGAAGAATAAAACTAAGGAATTTAACCAACAAAAGAGAGACGCGCCGAAGCCGCGGGGCACCGCCATTACTATTTAGAAGGCTAGGAGAAGCATCGGCAGCAAGGGGAAGAAGGAAAAGCGCGGGAAGCACCATTTTAATCCATTGGGGAAGAAGGAAAAGCGCGGGAGGTGCCATTTTAAACGACCCAAGATGCCGAAGAGTGGCAGTATCACTGCTTTCGACAACGAAATAGAAGACTGGACCACGTATGTGGAAAGAATTGAAGTGTACTGCAAGGCAAATGGGGTGGCCGATGAAAAGAAGGCGTCGGTATTATTAAATTTGATGGGCGCGAGAACGTACAGCCTATTGCGGAATTTATTTACCCCAGCTAAACCAATGGAGAAAAGCTTTGAAGAGATTGTCAATATCTTACAGGAACATCTAAACCCTACACCGCTGCTGATAGCAGAAAGATTCAAGTTCCATAAAAGAAACCAGCACAAAGATGAGAGTAATGCTGACTATCTTACGGAACTACACAAGTTTTCGAAGCACTGCCAGTTCAGAGCAGGACTGGCAGATACCTTAAGGGATAAGTTTGTCTGCGGGCTCCAGAGTGGAGGAACCCAGAAACGACTACATTCGGAAAAGGACCTGACGCTAGAAAATGCTTTCAGCGTGGCAGTATCCTACGAAGCAGCAGCACGGGGAGCTGTGGAAATACAACAGAAACCTCAAGAATATAGCACCAACGAAATGCCATATGGAGCAGAAAAGTGCTATCGCTGCGGCAGAACAACCCATGACCAGAAGGACTGCTGGTTTAAGGACAAAGTATGCAGGCAATGTGGAAAAGTGGGACACATAGCACGAGTCTGCAGGTCGGGAAAGAAAACCAACACTAAAAGAACTACTAAGGAAAAGTACAAGAAAGAAAAAAAAATGACAGACAGTAGTTCAGAAGATCAGGAGAGTGATAATGACTCCAGCAGCAGGAGACTAAGTTGTCTAAAGTTACACAACGTGATCGCAAAGGAGGATCACCGAACCATTTGGGTCACCCTCATGATAGCAAGGTCCCAAGTAAAGATGGAATTGGACACAGGATCAGCCCTAACAGTCATGAATTGATGACACTATGAGCGGCTATTCTCACGCATACCCTTGAAGGACACGTCCATTGTATTGAAGACATATACAGGGCAAAAAGTCTACCCCAGAGGAAAAATAAGGGTGCCCGTTAAATACAACGGCAAGGAAACACAGAAACTGTATCTATATATACTACAAGATGGAGGACCACCATTATTGGGACGTGAATGGATCCGAAAAATACAATTTGATTGGCATTCCATTCAGGCGCTAACTGTGGCTGACATAAAGGATGACGACGTCACACCTGGATGACTGTCAAAAATTCTAACTGACGCGAAAGAGGTGTTCCAGCGAGGACTTGGGACTCTAAAAGGAAGATAATTTTGCCTCACTATCTGGAGGGAAACGCTTTACGAAGATTGATCTGGCCCAAGCGTATCTACAAATGGAGGTAGAAAAAGCATCTGGAAAATACCTCACGATAAACACTCACAAAGGTCTTTACCAGTACAACCGACTGGTATTCGGGGTAGCATCAGCTCCGGCTATTTGGCAGAGAGTGATGGAACAAGTCCTGCAAGGGATCCCGGGGACCCAGTGTTATTTGGACGACATCCTGGTTACGGGCGAAAATGAGAGTGACCACCTTGCCAACCTGGAGCAGGTGCTCACTAGATTACAAGAATATGGGCTACGAGCCAACCGCCCCAAATGCGAGTTTTTCAGGAAACAAATCTCGTATTGTGGCCACATGATTGATGAAGAGGGGTTACATAAGTCCCCAGACAAGATTGAGGCAGTAGTCAAGGCTCCAGCACCGGAAAATGTTTCGCAACTGAGGTCGTTCCTCGGGTTGGTGAACTACTACCATAAGTTCTTGACAAATTTATCTACAATTCTGCACCCACTGAACGCCCTGCTGCAAACTGGAGTAGCATGGAAATGGAGTGATGAGTGTAAGCGTGCCTTTCAGAAATGTAAATGCCTAATCATTTCAAAAGAAGTATTGGCCCACTACAATCCAACACTACCGATTCGGTTGGCATGTGATGCGTCTCCCTATGGCATTGGAGCGGTGCTGTCACACAAATTCCTTGACGGTTCAGAGAGGCCAATAGGCTTTGCGTCGCGCTCGTTAACCTCAGCCGAGCGTAACTACGCCCAGATTGACAGGCAGGCCCGCAGCCTGGTGTGGGGGGTGAAGAAGTTCAATCACTATCTGCACGGGCAGAAATTCACCCTACTGACTGATCACCAGCCTCTTGTCTCCATATTTAACCCAAAGAAGGGCGTTCCGGTGTTGACGGCGCAACGGCTGCAAAGATGGTCCCTTTTTCTAGGGGCACATCAATATGGCATAGAGTACAAGGGTACGAAACAGCATGGAAACGCTGATGGGCTGTCACGCCTGCCGTTGCCTACGGTGGAGGAAGCACCTGCAGTGGACCCTGTTGAGATATTCCATTCGACCATAGTCGAATGTCTACCTGTTACAAACTCAAGTATAGAGAAGGAAACCCGAAATGACCCGACACTCTCTCGGGTCTATGATTTGACGGTGAAGGGATGACCAGCACATGGCGACTCACTGTTGCCAGCATCCTCGCCAAGGAGAGAACAGCTGTCAGTGTGCCGGGGGACCTTGATGTGTGGATCCCGAGTGGTAATTCCACCCAAGTTGAGAGATAGAGTGCTCAATGAGCTTCATGAGGGTCATCTGGGAGGGGTAAAAATGAAGAGCCTAGCCAGGGCGTTTGTGTGGTGGCCGGGAATCGATAAAGAAATCGAGGATTTGATCAAGAGATGCACAGGATGCCAGAAAGTCCAAAACGCTCCACCACAGGCCCCGCTACACCCATGGGAGTGGCCCTCATCTCCATGGCAGTGGGTACACATTGATTTTGCTAGTCCATTTATGGACTCAATGTTTTTAATCGCCGTGGATGCACATTCGAAATGGCCAGAGGTCATCAAAATGTCCTCCACCACCACGGAGAAAACTATTGCAGTCCTACGGACCATCTTCACCAGGAATGGCTTGCCAGAACAGATTTGCTCCGACAATGGACCACAGTTTGTGTCCAAGGATTTCCAGAGGTTTTTGAGGAATAATGGGGTAAAACATTACACATCTGCCCCATATCATCCAGCCACAAATGGATTGGCTGAGAGGTTTGTTCAGACCTTTAAAAAAGCAATAAAGGCGATGTATAACGACAACATACCACTATAACACAAGGTGGATAATTTCTTGTTTGCTTACCAGAATGCGACACATGCAGTCACCAACCAAGCTCCAGCCATAATGTTCTTTAACCAAAGGTTAAGATGTCACCTGGATTTGCTCAAACCAAACATAAGATGAGATGTTGAGGATAAGCAATTCCAGCACATCAATGAGAAGCCAACCAGGAGCTTCAAGATAGGGCAACCAGTCTTGGCCCGCGACTACCGAACAGAAAAATGGCAGCCAGGAACGATATGCACACAGCAGGGACCACAAATGTACACAGTGGATGTTGGAGAGAGCATCGTGAGACGCCATGCTGACCAGATTCTAGAGTCACAGGAACAAGTCAAACCCATACCATGAGCATGCACACCTGGTGATGAACCCGAAGTACAGATTGCGTCTACCTCAGAATCAGTGGTATTGGAAGCTGACGAACCAACCAATGACAATGAGCCAGAATCGACTCCGCCGCAAGAACAGGATACTCGAGAAAGGCGCTATCCAGACAGGATCAGGAAGCCTCCTCAAAGACTGAATTTATAAATGATTACTTCAGTTGATGTGTAAAGTACAGAGAAAATTGTAATTGTAATTAGTTATTATTTAATTGTTAAATGAATGTTATGTACTGTTTATCTAAAAGGGGAGGAATTGTTGTGTATGTACCTTAAAGAGAGAACTGCTTTTATACTATAGTACCGGCAGTGACCACACCTGTATATAAAGCCGTAGCAGGCTTCTGTACTTTCAGTTCCAGCATACCCTCTGTTCAGTAGACACCTGTTATTACTGTTCTCCTGCAGTCCGTGTGTTATTGATACGCGGACACTACAACACATACTAAACCACAAACACACACACATTAAACCACTCACACACTAAACCACACACACACACACACGCTAAACCACACACACACACACACTAACCACACACACACACTAAACCACACACACACACACAAAACCCACACACACTAAACCACACACACATACACTAAACCACACACACACACACACAAAGCACACACACACACACACACACTAAAGCACACACACACACACTAAACCACACACACACACACACACACACACACACTAAACCACACACACACACTAAACCACACACACGCACACTAAACCACACACACGCACTAATCCACACACACACACACACTAAACCACACACACACTTAACCACACACACACATACACTAAACCACACACTCACACACTAAACCACACACACACACACTCAACACCACACACTCACACGTACACGAAACCACAGACACACACTCTAAACCGCAAACACACACATGGGGATAGATTTTCATAAAGCTGTTGGGAAGGAGGCGGGACTTCAACTTTCGGGTTTTCGTCCTGCCTACATCGACATCCAGCCAATCCGTGCGATTTTCCCTTGATTGACCTTGTTAAGCCCACCCAGCGGGCTCAGCAGGCCAATTAAGAGCCACCCGGCAACAGGAGATGTCACAGACTGAAATTTCATCTGTCAAGAGTTCTTGACAGATGAAATATCAGCGTTTCACAGCTGTTTGATGCTGTCAAACACTGACAGTCTTACTTCTAACCTAAGTCCTTCTACACAGACTCAATTAGAACTGTCACTGGCAATGAAAGCTGAAGGCTGTCACTTTTGACAGCTCGCAGCCATTTTGCTTTCAGTGCCGGCTGAGTGATGGACTCCCGAAACCTAGAGGAAGAAAGGCTGTTAAGGTAAGTACAGGAAATTTAAACTTCTTTGCACACTTTAGACACACCAAACACACTTACCTTTCCACTCATGCACCCATCACTCACCTGAACACCGACATCGCGACCCCTCCAAGTCCTTCAACCCGACGGCCCGACTGCTCTAACCTGGTGTGGTTTGGAGCCGTCGGGAATCCCACATGACACCCCTCAAAATAGGGATTAGGCTAAAAACTGCCTGTTAACTAACTGTTAACAGGTAGTTAATTGGCATTAATCCCTTCCTGCCTCGGGTCGGCGGGTCCCAGTGCAGGGCGGGTACCCACCTCCTGTGTGTTATGTTCATAAATAAATAGACGTTTTCATTATGAACAGCTAGCTTGAGCTAGTCATTTATTCAGCCATGTGGACTAGTGTACAGGCATCCATCTTGACCACTGCCTTGTGGGTAGCCCCCTACTAAACATACAGCTCCACCTAGTGTACCATTCTAGAATGACATGTTACTGATCATTACATCCCCCTTCCTTAGAGGTTAAACAAAATCAATATCAATCAATCATAACGACATAAACATCTTTACAACAGTCAACACATTTTCAAAGCTTTACTTTATGAACTCTAAGCTTTTCATTCTTTTATTATTGTTTTCTTTGTACTCAAAGTCTATCAGGCTTTTTTACTTCACGTGTGGACCTTCTCAGCACAGGTAAGTCTGATGTGTTTTCATGAGAGCCTGTATGTGTGTTTGTGTTAGATTGTTCTGGTGGTGAGTGACAAGATTCAGTTGCGGCATTGTCATCGATTTGCTCTTGGATAGTTTCTTGTGTTTTCAGGAGGGAACGGTGGTTCCTCCTGAGAATCTGTCCTTCCTCAGTTCTAACGGTGTATGATCTTGGTCCTACTTCCTCAAGAACTGTAGCTTTCCTGTTCCATGCATCTGGATCCTCAATCCTGAAAACATCATCCCTTGTCAATGGTTTCAGAGTTTTGGATGACTTGTCATAGTGTGATTTCTGTTTCAGCTTTAACAGTTGAAGTCTCTGTCTCAGTTCCTTACTCTGCTTTTCTTTTGCACAGCAGGGTAGCATGGTGCGCAACTTGCAACCCATTAGGAGTTCAGCAGGTGAAGAACCACAGTCTAAAGGGGAGGCTCGGTAGCTCAGCAGGGCGAGATAAGGATCAGACTTGCTTTCTGTTGCTTTCTTCAGTAGCTGTTTGAGAACTTGAACACCTTTCTCTGCCTTACCATTCGACTGAACATACAGAGGACTGGATGTGATGTGTTGAAAGTCATAATGTGCTGCAAACTGTTGCCACTCCTTACAGTTGAAGCACGGACCATTGTCGCTAACGGCAATTTGGGAATTCCATGTCTGGCGAAGATGGATTTAACATGCATTATGACACTGCTTGCTGATGTGCTTGAGAGCAGCACCATCTCAGGATAGTTAGAATAGTAGTCAATCACTAATAGATAGTCTTTACCATTCAAATGAAAGAGGTCCATACCAACCTTTTGCCATGGTGCTGTTGGTAAGTCAGCTACTATCATTGGTTCCTTTGCTTGTTTGTTTTGGTGTTTCTGACATGTCTCACATATGCCTATCATGTTCCCAAATGTCCTTATTTATGCCAGGCCAATAAACAGTGTCTCTTGCTCTCCTTTTGCATTTTTCAATTCCGAGGTGTCCCTCATGAATCCTTTTGAGCATGTCTAGACGTAGAGCCTGTGGAATGACTATTCTGTTCTGTTTTAGTAATAGTCCACTTGTGACACTTAACTCTGACCTAATGTGATAGTACTTTGGACAGCAACCTTTTTGGCCAACCATGATGAATGTTCTCTATTACTGTTTATAACACTGTGGCCTAGAAATTCGGTATAGCCACGAATGGGGTGCTAGTCCTGGCGATGCGCAAAGTGTAGTGCCAGGCACAATTTAGCGCCACCTAGCGCGATATTGGGTTGCAGCGCCCCTAAAGGTGATTGCGGCACTAAATCAGGCGCTGCACACTACTCTTAAGGTGCTAACTCGACGGCGCAACCCAATTTCGCCGCGGCGGGGCGCAGCAAGGGTGCTGTCAATAATCACTTTCCCTGAGACACAGTGGCGCCGGCCAGCTCTTAAAGGGGCAGGTCAATTGGCATCACCAGACACACTCACTGCCTTGTAGGCCTTCAAAGTGGTGGGAGCCTACCTGTGGCGCACCAGTCTAGCAAGACATGGAAAGGGTGAGGCAGAGGGCAGAACACCTCACTGATGGGGCATTGGATGCTTTGGTTGGCGCAGTGGAATCAAGGCCAAGGAAGATGGTCGGAATGTGATTTATGTTTTGGACAGTCTCCTGGGTGTGAGAGGCAGTTATGTGTCAGTGTATTCATTTTGCTTTCTGTTGCCATAGTTTTCTCAAGTTTGAAGGAACCACATTTTGTGTAATGAAACACTTTCTTCATTTACAATGGCCATGCCTGCTATTTGCATGCATCTTGCCCTTCACAGGCTTGGGGGTATCAGACTGGTTCCATTCCTGTTCTTGGAATGGCAGCAAGCATTCCGTGAGAGGGGCCTAGAAGCTACTTTTGATCAGCCTCTGACGCGCAGCCTGAGAAGAGCCGCTCACGTAGTAGTTCAGGCCAGCACCCATCTTCTCAGCCGCCGACAGAGATGTCCTGCACCTTATCTGAGGCTGCAGATCTGGCTGAAGCAGCTGGCACAGCTCAGTCACCACCTCCTTTCTAAATCGCAGCCTTCTGACACACTGCTCCTCCGGCATGTTCATGTAGGAAAACTGCTGTCGGATAACCCTGCCAGCGTAAGGTCTGCTGTGGCGACGTCTGTTGGCCCTCCTCCGTCTGGCCATGCCCGCACCCCTCTCCCAGCGTCTCAGTGCTCTTTCCAGATGATTCAGCAGCAGGACGTTCCCCTCCAATGCAGCCCCCATAATAAGTGCCCACTGGAAGGTTCTGTGGTGTATGTGCCTTTAAGAGCCCCCTGTGTACTGTAATGCCGGTAATGGCCACTCGGGCTATATAAGCCTGTATAGTGTCTTGTATCTGTTAGTTCACCTCCAGACTTTGTTCAGTAAACACCTGTGAAACCAACTCCTGCATTCCGTGTCTCCATTAACACACGGATACAACAGTGGCGACGAATTGGAAACGGACTTACCTGCAATTCAGCAGCACCTCAAGGAGATCGAAGAAAAACAAGAAAGGAAAAAAAAAACTGTGGTTTCACCAGCTAGCCGAGCTGGTGGCAGGTACTGCAATAATCCTTCCTGGGCAGCGGGCTGGGGCTCCATCGGCTGACTCTGCAGCGGGGCCGAGCAGCGGAGGCAAATGGAGACAGAGGGGGGGAGCACTCGGGAGACGGCCGGCGCTGCAAAGCAGGTCGGCGTTCGGACCAAGCAGAGGGAGGGAAAAGTCCCAGAGAGTCCGGCGGGAACGAGTCTCCACCTATTGAAAAAAAAACCTATGTAAATAAAAACCGCGGAGAACACCGTTGTCAGCAGCAGCAGCAGCGGCGGCGGGAAGTGCCATTTTTTTCCTGCAGGGAAGAAAGGAAAGCGCGGGAGGCGCTATTTTTTTTTCAGGATGCCTAAGGCTGGCAATATTAATGCTTTCGATAGCGATATAGAGGATTGGACCACATATGTGGAAAGAGTGGAGGTATATTGCACAGCAAATGAAATAGAAAATGATAAGAAGGCATCAGTACTTCTAAATCTAATGGGCGCAAGGACATACGGGCTGTTACGAAACTTAATCACTCCAGCCAAACCAAAGGACAAGAATTTGAAGGAGATTGTTGATACCCTACAGGAGCACTTAAACCCAACACCGCTGCTGATAGCGGAACGATTCAAATTCTTCAGGAGGAATCAGCACAAGAATGAAAGTAACGCTGATTACCTCACCGAATTAAGGAAGCTGTCAAAGCACTGCCAATTTGGGGCAGGACTGACAGATTCTCTTCGAGACAAATTCGTCTGCGGTCTCCTAAGTGAAGGAACACAGAAAAGGCTACTTTCTGAGAAAGATTTTACACTGGACAAGGCTTTCAGTATGGCTGTATCATACGAAGCAGCCGCAAGAGGAGCTGCAGAGATACAGCAAAAGCCACAGGACTTCGGCACCCATGAAATGACATAGGGTTTCGAGAGATGTTATCACTGCAGCAGATCCACCCATGACCAGATGGACTACTGGTTCAAGGACAAAGCATGCAGGCAATGCAGAAAGATTGGACACATTGCACGTGTATGCCAATCTGGACAAAAAAAATCCACGGACAGGAAAAAAATCAATAAGGAAAAGTACAGAAAGGTACAAATGATGACGGACAGTAGCTCCGAAGACCAGAAGAGCGATAGTGACTCCGGAAACAAGAGACTAAGCTGTCTCAAATTACATAATGTAATTGCCAAAGAAGATTACCAGACCATTTGGGTTACCCTCATGATAGCGGGGTCCCCAGTTAAAATGGTGCTAGATACAGGATCAGCTCTGACCGTCATAAGTCGACGGGATTACGAGCGGCTATTTCCGCATATACCTTTGAAAGACACATCCATTATCTTGAAAACATATACGGGGCAGAAAGTATACCCCAAAGGGAAAATAAAGGTGCCTGTTGTATACAACGGCAAGGAAATACAGAAGTTGTATTTATACGTTCTACAAGATGGTGGTCCACCGCTGTTGGGACGTGAATGGAGTACCAGTCTAAATGTATCTTCCTGATCCATTCAGGCACTGACGGTGACCAGTAAGAAAAAAAATGATGATGACGTCATACCTGAACGATTAAAAGACATCTTGGCCAACGCCAAGGAAGTGTTTCAACAGGAGCTAGGAACCTTGAAAGGCGTCACCGCCTCAATAAATGTGGAAGATGTGGCAATTCCCAGTTTTTTAAGGCAAGGCCGGTGCCATATGCAATTCGTCCAGCAGTCGAGGCAGAGCTGGAGAATTTGGAAAAAGCAGGCGTATTATCCAAGATAGATTGGAGCGAGTGGGCAACACCCATCATCCCGGTCATGAAGAAAACGTTGAATAATGATAAATCTGAAGAACAGAGAAAAATTCGCATCTGTGGGGACTTCATGGTGACTGTAAACCCGGTCCTTCACACGGTACAGTATCCTCTTCCGAGGATAGAAGATATTTTCGCCTCACTATCCGGAGGGAAACGTTTCACCAAAATTGACTTGGCACAGGCATATCTACAGGTGGAGGTTGAAGAGGCTTCTAAAAAGTATCTCACGATAAATACACACAAAGGCCTGTACCAGTACAATCGACTGGTTTTCGGAGTAGCATCAGCTCCAGCTATCTGGCAAAGAGCTATGGAGCAAGTCCTCCAAGGGATTCCGGGGACTCAATGCTACCTAGACGACATCCTTGTAACAGGAGAAAATGACAACGAGCACCTTGCCAATTTGGAGCAGGTGCTCACTAGGCTGAGAGAACAGGGCCTACGAGCAAATCGCCCCAAGTGCGAATTTTTCCAGAAACAAATATCATATTGTGGCCACATAATTAACGAGGAAGGGTTGCATAAGTCAACTGAAAAAATTGAAGCGGTCATAAAAGCCCCAGCACCTGAAAATGTCTCACAATTAAGGTCGTTCCTGGGATTGATAATCATAAATTTTTACCGAACTTGTCAACTCTTCTGCACGCTCTTAACGAACTGCTACAAACAGGAGTAATTTGGAAATGGAGCGAAGACTGTAAACGTGCCTTCCATAAATGCAAAGGCTTGATCACGTCCAAGGAAGTTTTGGCTCATTACAACCCATCACTGCCAATCAGACTGGCGTGCAATGCATCCCCTTACGGCGTAGGAGCGGTATTATCGCATCGATTTCCTGATGGCTCGGAGCGGCCAATAGCTTTTGCGTCACGCTCATTGAACTCAGCTGAGCGTAACTATGCCCAGATCGACAGGGAAGCACTCAGCCTGGTATGGGGAGTGAAGAAATTCAACAATTACCTACACGGACAAAAATTTACCTTGTTGACTGACCATCAACCCATCTCCATATTCAACCCTAAGAAGGGTGTTCCCATTATGACAGCGCAAAGGCTACAGAGGTGGTCCCTTTTCCTAGGGGCACACCAATATGACATAGAATACAAAGGATCAAAACAGCATGGGAATGCTGACGGTTTATCGCGCCTACCGTTGCCAACGGTAGAAGAGGCACCTACAGTGGACCCAGTGGAGATGTTCCACTCAACCATAGTGGAATGTCTACCAGTAACAAATTCTGCCATTGAAAAGGAAATGAGAAATGACCCGACTCTCTCACGAGTCTACGATTTAACGGTGAAGGGATGGCCAGCACATGGCGAACCACTGTTGCCAGCATTCTCGCAAAGAAGAGAACAGCTGTCAGTGTGCCGAGGAACGTTGATGTGTGGATCCAGAGTGGTGATTCCACCCAAACTCCAGGATAAAGTGCTAAAGGAGCTTCACGAGGGGCATCTGGGAGGAGTGAAAATGAAGAACCTAGCCAGAGCGTTTGTGTGGTGGCCAGGTATCGATGGAGATATCGAAGGAATGACCAAGAGCTGCCTAGGATGCCAGAAGGTCCAAAACGCCCCACCACAAGCCCCTCTACATCCATGGGAGTGGCCCTCATCTCCATGGCAAAGGGTACACATCGACTTTGCTGGTCCATTTATGGACTCAATGTTCTTAATCGCAGTTGATGCATACTCCAAGTGGCCGGAGGTAATAAAGATGTCCTCCACCACCACGGAAAAAACCATCACAGTATTAAGGACCATATTTGCCAGGAATGGGCTGCCTGAACAGAACTGTTCTGATAATGGACCGCAATTTGTGTCCAAAGAATTCAGGAAGTTCTTAAAAAACAATGGGGTTAAGCACTACACGTCCGCCCCATACCATCCCGCCACCAATGGATTGGCTGAAAGGTTTGTCCAGACCTTCAAGAAGGCCATAATGGCCATGGGTAATGAAGACATAAATCTTCAGCATAAGGTAGATAACTTCTTGTTTGCATACAGGAATGCAACACATGTGGTTACAAACCAAACTCCCGCCATGATGTTCTTCAATAGAAGCCTAAGATGCCGGCTGGATTTGATCAAACCAAACATCAGAAGGGACGTGGAGAACCGCCAATTTCAAGGCATGAATGAAAGGCCAACTAGAACCTTCCAGATAGGTCAACAAGTTTTGGCCTGGGACTACCGTACCGAGAAATGGCAGCCTGGAACTATTTGCACACGACTAGGACCTCTGATGTATACCGTGGACATTGGAGAAAGCATAATAAGGCGCCATGCTGACCAGATCATAGAGTCATCCGAAAGGGGACAACCTACACCACAACTCTATACGCCTAATGATGAAGCAGAGATACCCATAGTATTTACCTCCGATCGGGTGATACTGGAACCAGATGAACCCGACACTGGCATTCAAGCCGAATCGACCTTGCCAAAAGAACCTACTACACCACCAAAAACTACTACACCACCGAGGCATTATCCGGACCGAGTCAGGAAGCCTCCAGAGAGACTGACTTATAATTGATTAACTGCAGCAAATGTGTAGATTATTGTTCTTGTAATATGTTGATTAATGATTACTTAAAATGTTATGTACTGGTTGTCTAAAAGGGGAGGAATTGTGGTGTATGTGCCTTTAAGAGCCCCCTGTGTACTGTAATGCCGGTAATGACCACTCGGGCTATATAAGCCTGTATAGTGTCTTGTATCTGTTAGTTCACCTCCAGACTTTGTTCAGTAAACACCTGTGAAACCAACTCCTGCATTCCGTGTCTCCATTAACACACGGATACAACAGGTTCCCCGTTGTCAAGGCTCACCAACAGCAAGGTGATGGTCAGAAGGCTGAAGATCATCTGCCTGCGCTGGCTCAGTGGTCAAATGGCTCTCAGTGTGCAGCTCAGCAACTCTTTGTAGCTCTCGAGGAAGTTGTGATCCAAAAATGGCTGCCGCTTTTAAACCACACCAGTCCCCTTTAAATAACGCTCCTCCAGCCCGAGAGTGACTTGATAAGGCCCAGGTAAGCTGTCACTATTAGCACCAGGTGCTACAGAGGGGGGCGCCACTGAATTTCCAGTCCGGGGCGCCCAAAAGGCGTTGCACACTCAAATGATGTCATAATCAGCCTGCGCCCATGAGCGGACGCTAAGATTTAGCGCTGGCGCTAAATCCATGCTCAATATGGGGTGAGGCGCTAGGCGCCTTCCGCCCACCCGGAAATTGGCTAGCGCCCCACTTCTCGGCCTCTTTAGGTGTTAATCGGTGGCGCTAACAACCAAATTTCTCCCCCTGTATCTTTTACTGTTTCTTCTGCTATTTGCTTTGATTTTGTGTCTGACACGGGCAGCGCAGCAGTGACCATACTCACATGAACATCCACGTCTTCCTCAGTAGAGCTCACATGACTCATTGTGGGTGCTCGGGATAGTGCATCTGCTAACACTATGGGGGAGAAATTCGGTTGTTAGCACCACCGATTAACGCCTAAAGAGGCCGAGAAGTGGGGCGCTAGCCAATTTCCGGGCGGGCGCAAGGCGCCTGTGCCAGCTGCTTCAGCCAGATCTGCAGCCTCAGATAAGGTGCAGAACATCTCTGTCGGCGGCTGAGAAGATAGCTGCTGGCCTGAACTTCTACGCGAGCAGCTCTTCTCAGGCTGCGCGTCAGAGGCTGATCAGAAGTAGCTTCTAGGCTCCTCTCATGGAATGCTTGCTGCCATTCCAAGAACAGGAATGGAACCGGTCTGATACCCCCAAGCCTGTGAAGGGCAAGATGCATGTAAATAGCAGGCATGGCCATTGTAAATGAAGAAAGTGTTTCATTACACAAAATGTGGTTCCTTCAAACATGAGAAAGCTATGGCAACAGAAAGCAAAACGAATACACTGACACATAACTGCCTCTCACACCCGGGAGACTGTCCAAAACATAAATCACATTCCGACCATCTTCCTTGGCCTTCATTCCACTGCGCCAACCAAAGCATCCAATGCCCCATCAGTGAGGCATTCCGCCCTCTGCCTCACCCTTTCCATGTCTTGCTAGGCTGGTGTGCCACAGGTAGGCTCCCACCACTTTGAAGGCCTACAAGGCAGTGAGTGTGTCTGGTGATGCCAATTGACCTGCCCCTTTAAGAGCTGGCCGGCGCCACTGTGTCTCAGGGAAAGTGATTATTGACAGCACCCTCGCTGCGCCCCGCCGCAGCGAAATTGGGTTGCGCCTCCGGGTTAGCACCTTAAGAGTAGCGTGCAGTGCCTGATTTAGCGCCACAATCACCTTTAGGGGCGCTGCAACCCAATATCGCGCTAGGTGGCGCCTGGCACTAACTGCGCATCGCCAGGACTAGCGCCCCAAACGCGGCTATACCGAATTTCTAGGCCTATGTGTTTGCCTGGTGTGTAGATCAGTTCAAAGTCATATCTTTGCAGCTTCATCATGATTCGTTGTATCCTTGGAGACATCTCATTCAGGTTTTTTTTTATGATGGCAACCAGTGGGCAGTGGTCTGTCTCAACTGTGAAGGTGGGAAGTCCATATATGTAGCCATGGAACTTTTCTAGTCCAACTACCAAGCCTAGACATTCCTTTTCAATCTGGGCGTATCGACACTCAGAGTCAGTCATAGACCTGGAGGCATAGGCAACAGGCTTCCAATCTTCACCCTCTGCTTGTAGCAAGACTGCACCTAGGCCATCTTTTGATGCATCCGTTGACACTTTGATTCTTTTTGTTGGGTCAAAGAAGGTGAGTACAGGTGTGGTTGTCAGCACTGTTTTGAGGTTTATCCACTCTTGTTCATGCCTTTCTGTCCATGCGAACTCATTTGTTTTATGTAGCAGGTCTCGCAGACAGGCTGTCTTGGCTGACAAGTTAGGAATGAACTTTCCAATGAAGTTTATCATCCCCATGATGCGTAGCACTCCTTTTTTGTCAGTGGGTCGGGGCATTTTGAGTATGGAGCTTAGTTTTTCCATATCTGGCTCTATTCATTTACCAGATAGATTATCTCCTAGGAAAGTGACTTCCTGGATGCCAAACTGACACTTGGCTTTGTTGAGCTTCAGTCCATTCCGGCGTATGCTCTGTAACACTTTAGTCAGTCTCTCATTGTGTTCTTTCAGTGTAGAGCCCCAGATGATGATGTCATCAACATAGACCCGAACTCCTTCCAGACCTTCAATTATGTGTTCCATCGCTCTATGAAAGATTTCAGATGCAGACATTATCCCGAAAGGCATTCTGAGGAAATCACACCTGACAAATGGTGTGTTGAAGGTACAGTATTTGGTGCTCTCTTCATCCAGTTTTAGTTGCCAAAATCCTTGTGAGGCATCGAGCTTTGTGAAGTATCTGGCACCTGACATTTCACTGGTGATTTCTTCTCGCTTGGGAATCTGGTAGTGTTCACATTTTATGTTTGCATTTAAGTCCTTTGGATCCATGCATACTCTTAGATCATTGTTCTTTTTCTTTACACATACCATGGAGTTAACCCAGTCTGTTGGCTCTTCGACTTTCCTGATGACTCCTAGTGTGGTCATCCTGTCCAGTTCTTTCTTGAGCCAGTTACGCAGGGGTACTGGAACTCTCCGTGGAGCATGTACCACTGGCTGAGCATCCTCCTTTAGCTGGATCTTGTAAGTGAATGGTAGAACTCCAAATCCTTTGAACACATCCTGGAAATTATTCACTACAGAATCCACTGATTCATCTGGTCTGCTTATGGCACAGTTTATATGGTAGACACTCTTGACCAGTTCTAAGTCCTCACAAGCTTTGTCACCTAGCAGTGAATCAAGTCCTTCAGCCACAACAGAAAACATGAGATGATGCCCTTTGTCTTTGACTGTCACTTTAAGTCTGCATACACCTAAGCTATCTATTTTCTGTCCATTATAGTTCTTCGGTAGTACTGACTTTTTCTGTATTTTGGGCTTTTCTTTCATATTTTTAATGTCACTCATGCTGATTAAGTTTGCTTTTGCCCCAGTGTCTAGTTTCAATGTAACTAATGCTCCATTTACCTGCAGTGGCATCATCCATTTGTCCTCTTTTACTGCATTAACTTTATGTTCAGCATTGTCCATTCCTGAGGGCTGCACATTTTCTGTATCCTTTTCGATATTGTCAGATGACACCATTCCTACAAAAAATGTCTCACTTAAATCAGTGTCCTCAATCACATTGACTTGTTGCCCTTTCTTTGTTTTTACTTTTGAAAAGCATTGCTTGGCAAAGTGATTCTTTCCATTACATTTTGTGCACATTTTCCCAAATGCTGGGCATTGTCTTGGCTGCTGCTGGTAACCACAGCGTTTACAATTAAAAATTCCATCCTCCGATTGCTTTGCATTTCTGTTCTGCGACTGTTTCTTCCCCTTGTAGAATACAGCACTGACAGCAGCACAGTCACTCATTACAGTCGCATTATTATTAATTTCACTGAAAGTCTTTGCGTGCTTTTGAGCTAGCTCACTGGCATGGCATATTTTCACAGCATCCTCCAATGTTAGATTGATTTCTCTCAACAGACGTTCCCTGACCTTTTTTATCATGAATACCAAACACAATCTGGTCGCGAATCATGGATGATTTCAGTTCAGAGAAATTACATGTCTGTGCTTTCAGTTTCAGATCGGTCACAAAGCTATCAAAAGTCTAATTTTGCTGCTGTGTCCGTGAATGGAACACGTACCTCTCATAGGTCTCATTCTTTTTGGGAGAACAATGTGTATCAAACTTCTTTAGCACATCGTCCATGTTTTCTCTGTCCTCCTCTTGATCAAATACAAACGTATTAAATACCTCTATTGCCTGCGGGCCTGCAACCGTGAGCAGTAACACTATTTTCCTTGCATCTGGCATCGTACCGAACCTGATGGCAGCAATATAGAGTTCGAATTGTTGTTTGAAAGTCCACCAATTGCAGTCGATATTCCCCGTGAGTTTCAAACCCTCTGGTGGCTTCAAATTCTCCATGTCACGTTTCACAATATTCAGCAGATATTACTAATCCTGGTACCATGTTCTGTTCATAAATAAATAGACATTTTCATTATGAACAGCTAGCTTGAGCTAGTCACTTTATTCAGCCATGTGGACTTCTTGTGCAGGCATCCATCTTGACTACTGCCTTGTGGGTAGCCCCCTACGAAACATACAGCTCCAACTAGTGTAACATTCTAGAATGACATGTTACTGATCATTACATTGTGAAACTTACGTGGAGGTGGGTTTTGGGCAGGATGGTGCCGGGACCTCTGAATTCGGGATTTCCCCCCCCCCCCACCCGCCTAAAAGCCCGCCTCGCGACACACTGAAATTCAAAGCCAAACAATCTAAACCACACACACACACTCTAAACCACACACACACACTCTAAACAACACACTAACACACTAAGCCAAACACAAACACAGACTAAACCACACACACACACACACACACATGCACTAAATCACACACAAACACTAAATCACACACGCAAACCGTACACACACACACTAAATCATACACACACAATCTAAACCACATACACAAACACTCTAAACCACACAAACACTCTAAACCACACACACACACACATTAAACCACACACACACACACTAACACACACACACACACACACACAATAACGCACACACACTAACCCACACACACACTAAACAACACACACACACACACTAAACCACACACACACACTAAACCACACACACACACACACTAAACCACACACACACACATTAAACCACACACACACACTCACACACACACTAAATCACACACACACTAAAGCACATACACACACACACACACACACTAAAGCACACACACACACACACACACACACTAAAGCACACACACACACTAAAGCACACACACACACACACTAAACCACACACACACACGAAACCTCACACACACACACACTAAACCACACACACACACACATTAAACCACACACACTCACACACACACTAAATCACACACACACTAAAGCAGACACACACACACACTAAAGCACACACCCACACTAAACCACACACACACGAAACCACACACACACACACACACACACACACACACTAAACCACACACACACACACACACACTAAACCACACACACACACACACACTAAACCACACACACACACACACACTAAACCACACACACACACACTAAACCACACACACACACACTAAACCACACACACACACACTAAACCACACACACACACACTAAACCACACACACACATTAAAACACACACTAAAACACACACACTAAACCACACACACTAAACCACACACACACACTAAACCACACACACAAACACACACACTAAACCACACACACATACACAGTAAACCACACACACACACTAAACCACACAGCCAGACACACACTAAACCACACACACACACTGACTAAACCACACACACACACACACACTAAACCAAACCACAGACACACACTAAACCACACACACACTAAACCACACACACACACACTAAACCACACACACACACACACACACACACTAAATCACACACACACACACTCAAAATCACACACTCACACGTACACGAAACCACAGACACACACATGGGGGTAGATTTTCATAAAGCTGTCGGGAAGGAGGCGGAACTGGTAAAATAGATAAGGGAGAACCAGTGGATGTGGTGTATTTGGACTTTCAGAAGGCTTTCGATAAGGTCCCACATAACAGATTAGCGTGCAAAATTTAGGCACATGGGATTGGGGGCAAGGTATTGATTTGGATAGAGAACTGGTTGGCGAACAGAAAGCAAAGAGTTGGAATAAACGGGTCATTTTCCGAGTGGCAGTGGGGTATCGCTGGGATCGGTCCTAGGACCCCAGCTGTTCACAATATATATTAATGATCTGGATGAGGGAATTGGATGTAATATCTCCAAATTTGCAGACGACACAAAGCTGGGTGGGAGGGTAAGCTGTGAGGAGGATGTCGTGAAACTCCAGTACGATTTGGGCAGGTTGGGTGATTGGGCAGAAAAATGGCAAATGCACTATAATATGGATAAATGTGAGGTTATCCACTTTGGTGGCAAAAACAGGAAGGCAGATTATTATTTGAATGGCAATAGATTGGGAGAAGGGGAAGTGCAAAGAGACCTGGGTGTTCTTGTGCACCAGTCGCTGAAGGTAAGCATGCAGGTGCAGCAGGCAGTTAAGAAGGCAAATGGTATGTTGGCCTTCACAGCAAGAGGGTTCGAGTACAGGAAGAAGGATGTCTTGCTACAGTTGTACAGGGCCTTGGTGAGACTGCACCTTGAGTATTGTGTGCAGTTTTGGTCACCTTACCTGAGGAAGGACATTCTTGCCATGGAAGGAGTGCAGCGAAGATTCACCAGGCTGATACCTGGGATGGCAGGAATGACGTATGAGGAGAGATTGTGTCGATTGGGCTTATACTCACTGGAGTTTAGAAGATTGAGGGGGGATCTCATCGAAACCTATAAAATTCTGTCAGGCCTGGACAGACTAGATGCAGGAAGGATGTTTCTGATGGCCGGGGAGTCCAGAACCAGGGGTCATAGTCTAAGGATAAGGGGTAAGCCATTTAAGACTGAAATGAGGAGGAATTTCTTCACCCAGAGAGTGGTGAACCTGTGGAATTCTCTGCCACAGAGGGCGGTGGAGGCCAGTTCATTAAATATATTCAAGAAAGAGTTGGATATATTTCTTAAGGCTAAAGGGATCAAGGGATATGGGGAGAAGGCAGGGACAGGGTACTGAATTTGGATGATCAGCCATGATCTCATTGAACGGCGGAGCAGGCTCAAAGGGCCGAATGGCCTACTCCTGCTCCTATCTTCTATGTTTCTATGTTTCTATCGGGTTTTCATCCCGCCTACATCGACGTCCGGCCAATGCATGTGATTTTCCCTTGATTGACCTTGTTAAGCCCACCCAGCGGGCTCAGCAGGCCAATTAAGAGCCACCTGGCAACATGTGACGTCAAACACTGACACTCTGATTTCTAACCTGAGTCCTTCTACACAGACTCAGCTAGAACTGTCACCGGCAATGAAAGCTGAAGGCTGTCACTTTTGACAGCTCACAGCCATTTTGCTTTCAGTGCCGGCTGAGTGATGGACTCCCGCAACCTAGAGGAAGAAAGGCTGTTAAGCTAAGTACAGTTAATTTAAACTTCTTTGCACACTTTAGACACACCAAACACACTTACCTTTGCATTCATGCACCCATCACTCACCTGAACACTGACATCGCGACCCCTCCAACTCCTTCAACCCGACGGCCCGCCTGCTCTAACCTGACGTGGTTTGGAGCCGTTGGGAAACCCACACGAAACCCCTCAAAATAGGGATTAGGCTAAAAACTGCCTGTTAACTATCTGTTAAGAGGCAGTTAATTGGCACTAATCCCTTCCTGCCTCAGGTCGGCAGGTCCCAGTGCAGGGCGGGTACCCGCCTCCCCTCAAAATAGGGATTAGGCTAAAAACTGCCTGTTAACTATCTGTTAAGAGGCAGTTAACTAATCCTTCGGCAGTCCCAGTGCAGGGCAGGGTCCCGCCTCCTGTCAAACTTACGTGGAGGTGGGTTTTGGGCGGGATGGTGTCGGGGACCCCTGAATTTGGGATTTTCCCCCCCCCACCACCCCGCTTAAAAGCCCGCCTCGTGGCACACTAAAATTCTAGACCAAACATCTAAACCACACACACACACTCTAAACCACACACACACACTCTAAACACACACTCACACACACACTCTAAACCACACACACACACTCTACAACACACACACACTACACAACACACACACACACCAACCACACACACTAAACACACACCAAACAACACACACACACACTCTAAACCACACAACACACACACATACACACAACACAACACACACACACATTAACCACACACACACACCACACTACACACACACACCTAAACAACACACAAACACACCACACACACACTCACAACACACACACAAACACAAACACACACACATCACACACACTAAACACAACACACACACACAAATCACACACACACTCTAAACCATACACACACGCACTCTAAACCTACACACACACACTAAACACACACAAACATCAACCATACACACACACTCTAAACCCAACACACACACACTAAACCACACACACACACACTAAACCACACACACACACACAAAACCACACACACACAAACACCACACACACACTAACCGCACACACACACCACTCACGCACACACACACTAACCACACACAACACACACACACACACACACACTAAACCACACACACACACATACACACACACACACACACACACACACATTAAACCACACACACACACACACACACATACTAAACCACACACACACACACACTAAACCACACACACACAAAGCACACACACACACTACCACAACCACACACACACTTAACCGCACACACACACTAAACCACACACACACACACACGCACGCACACAGACACACACACACATTAAACCACACACACACACACATACTAAACCACACACACACACACTAAACCACACACACACACACTAAACCACACACACTAACCCACACACACACACTAAACCACACATGCTGTGGATGTGGTTTACATGGACTTCAGTAAAGCTTTTGACAAAGTCCCGTATAGGAGACTGGTCAAGAAGGTAAGAGCCCATGGGATCCAGGGTGCCTTGGCGCGTTGGATCCTAAACTGGCTGAGTGGCAGGAGGCAGAGGGTGATGGTCGAAGGTTGCTTTTGTGGCTGGAAGCCTGTGTCCAGTGGGGTACCCTCAGGGATCGGTGCTGGGTCCCTTGTTGTTTGTGATCTACATAAATGATTTGGATGAGAATGTGAAAGGTATGATCAGTAAGTTCGCAGATGACACGAAAATTGGTGGGGTGGTAAATTGCGAGGAGGAAAGCCTCAGGCTACAGGACGATATAAACGGGTTGGTCAGATGGGCGGAAAAGTGGCAAATGGAATTTAACCCTGAAAAGTGCGAGGTGATGCATTTTGGACAGACAAATAAGGCAAGGGAATACACAATGAGTGGTAGGACCCTAGGAAGTACAGAGGGTCAGAGGGACCTTGGTGTACATGTACATAGATCCCTGAAGGCAGCAGAACAGGTAGATAAGGTGGTTAAAAAGGCATATGGGATACTTGCCTTCATTAGCCGAGGCATAGAATATAAGAGCAGGGAGGTTATGATGGAGCTGTACAAAACGCTGGTGAGGCCACAGCTGGAGTACTGTGTGCAGTTCTGGTCGTCTCACTATAGGAAGGATGTGATTGCCTTGGAGAGGGTGCAGAGAAGATTCACCAGGATGTTACCTGGGATGGAGCGCCTCAGCTATGAAGAAAGACTAAACAGGCTGGGGTTGTTTTCCTTGGAGCAAAGAAGGCTGAGGGGGGACCTGATTGAGGTGTACAAAATGATGAGGGGCATAGATAGGGTAGACAAAGAGGAACTTTTCCCCTTAGTAGGGGGGTCAATAACAAGGGGGCATAGATTCAGGGTAAGGGGCAGGAGATTTAGAGGGGATTTGAGGAGGAACTTTTTCACCCAGAGGGTGGTTGGAATGTGGAACTCAATGCCTAAAGGGTGGTAGAGGCAGGAACCCTCACAACATTCAAGAAGCATTTGGATGAACACTTGAAATGCCATTGCATACAAGGCTATGGACCAAATGCTGGAAAATTGGATTAGACTGGACAGGGATGGATGGGCGGTGCAGACACGATGGGCCGAAGGGCCTCTTTCTGAGCTGTAAAACTCTATGACTCTATGACTCTATGACACTAAATCACACACACACACACACACACTAAACTGTTGTGTATGTGCCTTTAAGGGAATAACTGGTCTTAGACTGCAGTACCGGCAGTGACCACCCCTGTATAAAAGGCCCTAGCAGGCTTCTGTAGTTTCAGTTTCAAGCTGCCTCTTGCTCAGTAAAGTACCTGTTAAACTGTTCTCCCGAAGCCCGTGTATTTTTGAGGCCCGGACTTTACAGTGGCGACGAGTAAGTTCGAACTCACCTGCAGTGTGGCATCATCTCACGGGGATCTCGCCTGAAAGGAAGGTCCTAGAAGGTCGTAGTCTGAGCAACAGGCGTCGACTGAGGGCAACCGCACAAAGAATCCATCGGTGTTTGGAGAATTGCGGGAGAGACTGTGGTTCCAGCGAATCGTGCTGGTAGCAGGTAGCGCGCTGACCCTTCCGGACTGTGGCGGGCTCAAGCTCGATCGAGCGGCTCTACAAATCGGGCCGTGCAGCCTCGCCGGGAAAAGAAAACAAGAGGAGAGAGGGTGGAGCGCACAGGGCGCGGTCGGTGCTCGTGAACAGGACAGCGGAGAGAAACTAAACGGGGGGGAAGGAATGCGAGACGCACCGAAGCTGCGGGTCACCGCCATTACCCCGTAGAACGCTAGGAGCAGCGTGGCAGTAAGGGGAAGAAGCAAAAGCACGGGAGGCGCCATTTTATCCCATTGGGGAAGAAGCAAAAGTGCGGGAGGCGCCATTTTATTCCATTGGGGAAGAAGCAAAAGCACGGGAAGCGCCATTTTAAATCGCCCAAGATGCCAAAAAGTGGCAGTATCACTGCTTTCGACAACGAGGTAGAAGACTGGACCACGTATGTAGAAAGAATCAAAGTGTACTGCAAGGCAAATAAGGTGGCCGATGGAAAGAGAGCGTCGGTATTATTAAATCTGATGGGTGCGAATACGTATGGCCTATTGCGGAATTTAATTACCCCAGCTAAACCAATGGAGAAAAGTTTTGAGGAGATTGTTCATATCTTACAGGAGCACCTAAGCCCTACACCACTGCTGATAGCAGAAAGATTCAAGTTCCATAAAAGAAACCAGCACAAAGAGGAGAGCAATGCTGACTATCTAACGAAACTACACAAGTTATCGAAGCACTGCCAGTTCGGAGCAGGGCTGGCAGACACCTTACGGGATAAGTTTGTCTGCGGGCTCCAGAGTGAAGGAACCCAGAAACAATTACTTTCAAAAAGGACCTGATGTTGAACAGGTTTTCAGCGTGGCAGTATCCTACGAAGCAGCAGCACGGGCAGCTGCGGAAATACAACAGAAACCACAAGAATACAGCGCTAACGAAATGGCGTATGGAGCCGAAAAGTGCTATCGTTGCGGCAGAACAACCCATGAGCAGAAGGACTGCTGGTTTAAAGACAAAATATGCAGGCAATGCGGGAAGATTGGACATATAGCAATAGTCTGCAGGTCAGGAAAGAAGACCAACACGACAAGAACTACTAAGGAACAGTACAGGAAAGTAAAGAAACTGACAGATAGTAGTTCAGAAGATCAGGAGAGTGATAAGGACTCCGGGAGCAGGTGACTAAGTTGTTTAAAGCTACACAATGTGATCGCAAAAGAAGATCACCGAACCATTTGGGTCACCCTCATGATAGCAGGGTCCCCAGTGAAGATGGAATTGGACACAGGATCAGCCCTAACTGTCATGAATCGATGAGACTATGAGCGGCTATTCTCACACATACCCTTAAAGGACACGTCCATTGTATTGAAGACATACACGGGGCAAAAGGTCTACCCCAGAGGAAAAATAAGGGTGCCAGTTGAATATAACGGAAAGGAAACACAGAAACTATACATGTATATACTACGAGATGGAGGACCACCATTATTGGGACATGAATGGATCCGAAGACTACAATTGGATTGGCATTCCATTCTGGCACTAACTGTGACTGACAAAAAAGATGATGACGTCGCACCTGGACGTCTGTCACAAATTCTATCTGACGTGGAAGAGGTGTTCCAACAAGGACTTGGGATTCTAAAAGGAGTAAAGGCAACGATAAAGATTGAGGATAACGCAACCCCAAAATTTTTCAAGGCCAGACCGGTGCCATACGCGATACGCCCAGCTGTGGAAGCTGAACTGGAGAGTCTGGAGCGTTCGGGGGTGCTGTCTAAGGTGGACTGGAGCGAGTGGGCCACACCCATCATTCCTGTAATGAAGAAAGCATTGAGCAGCACACTTGGGGAGCCAAGGAAGGTTCGCATCTGTGGGGACTTCAAGGTGACTGTGAACCCAGTCCTGCACACAGTACAGTATCCACTTCCGCGGATAGAAGATATTTTCGCCTCACTATCTGGAGGGAAACGTTTTACAAAGATTGACCTGGCTCAAGCGTATCTACAAATGGAGGTGGAAGAAGCATTTAGGAAATACCTCACAATAAACACTCACAAAGGCCTTTACCAGTACAATCGACTGGTATTTGGGGTAGCATCGGCCCCGGCTATGTGGCAGAGGGCAATGGAACAAGTCCTGCAAGGGATCCCGGGGACCCAGTGTTATTTGGACGACATCCTGGTTACGGGCGAAAATGACAATGAACACCTTGCCAACCTGGAACCGGTGCTCACGAGATTGCAGGAATATGGGCTACGAGCCAACCGTCCCAAATGCGAGTTCTTCAGGAGACAAATCTCGTATTGTGGCCACATGTTTGATGAGGAAGGGTTGCATAAGTCGCCGGACAAGATTGAGGCTGTAGTCAAGGCTCCAGCACCAGAAAATGTGTCGCAACTGAGGTCGTTCCTCGGGTTGGTGAACTACTACCATAAGTTCTTGCCGAATTTATCTACAATTCTGCACCCACTGAATGCCCTCCTTCAAACTGGTGTAACATAGAAATGGAGTGATGAGTGTAAGCGTGCCTTTCAGGAATGTAAATGCCAAATCACTTCAAAAGAAGTATTGGCCCACTACAACCCAACACTACCGATTCGGTTGGCATGTGATGCGTCACCTTACGGCATTGGAGCGGCGCTGTCACACAAATTCCGTGACGGGTCAGAGAGGCCAATAGCCTTTGCATCGCGCTCGCTAACCTCAGCCGAGCGTAACTACACCCACATTGACAGGGAGGCCCTCAGCCTGGTGTGGGGGGTGAAGAAGTTCAATCACTATCTGCACGGGCAGAAATTCACCCTACTGACTGATCATCAAACCCTGGTCTCAATTTTTAACCCAAAGAAGGGCGTTCCGGTGATGACGGCGCAACGGCTGCAAAGATGGTCACTTTTTCTAGGGGCACATCAGTATGACATAGAGTACAAAGGTACGAAACAACATGGAAACGCAGATGGGCTGTCGCGACTACCATTGCCTACGGCGGAAGAAGCACCTGCAGTGGACCCTGTGGAGATATTCCATGTGACCATAGTCGAATGTTTGACTGTTACAAACGCAAGTACTGAGAAGGAAACCCGAAATGACCCGACACTCTCTCAGGTCTATGATTTGACGGTGAAGGGATGGCCAGCATATGGCGACTCACTGTTGCCAGCATTCTCACCAAGGAGGGAACAGCTGTCAGTGTGCCGGGGAACCTTGATGTGTGGATCCCGAGTGGTAATTCCACCCAAGTTGAGAGATAGAGTACTCAATGAGCTTCACGAGGGTCATCTGGGAGGGGTGAAAATGAAGAGCCTAGCCAGGGCGTTTGTGTGGTGGCCGGGAATCAATCAAGAAATCGAGGATATGACCAAGAGATGCATAGGATGCCAGAAGGTCCAAAACGCTCCACCACAGGCCCCGCTACATCCATGGGAGTGGCCCTCATCTCCATGGCAACGGGTACACATTAATTTCGCTGGTCCATTTATGGACTCAATGTTTCTAATCGCTGCGGACGCCCATTCGAAATGGCCAGAGGTCATTAAAATGTCTTCCACCACCACGGAGAAAACTATTGCAGTCCTAAGGACCATCTTCGCCAGGAATGGGTTGCCAGAACAGATCTGTTCCGACAATGGCCCACAGTTTGTGTCTGAGGATTTCCGGAGGTTCCTGAAGAATAATGGGGTGAAACATTACACATCTGCCCCATATCATCCAGCCACAAATGGATTGGCTGAGAGGTTTGTTCAGACCTTTAAAAAGGCCATAAAGGCAATGTATAATGACGACATACCACTGCAACACAAGGTGGATAACTTCCTGTTTGCTTACCGGAATGCGACACATGCAGTAACCAACCAAACTCCAGCCGTACTGTTTTTCAACCGAAGACTAAGATGTCGCTTGGATTTGCTCAAACCAAACATAAGACGAGATGTTGAGGATAAGCAGTTCCAGCACATAAATGAGAAGCCAACCAGGAGCTTCAAGATAGGGCAACCAGTCTTGGCCCGCGACTACCGAACAGAAAAATGGCAGCCAGGCACGATATGCACACAGCAGGGACCACTAATGTACACAGTGGACGTTGGAGAGAGCATCGTGAGACGCCATGCTGACCAGATTCTAGAGTCACAGGAACAAGCCAAACCTGTACCACAAGCATGTGCACCTGGTAATGAGCCCGAAGTACAGATTGCGTCTACCTCAGAAGCAGGGGTATTGGAAGCTGACGAACCAACCAATGACAATGAGCCAGAATTGACTCCACCGTCAGAACAGGATACTCGAGAAAGGCGCTATCCAGTCCGGATCAGGAAGCCTCCTCAAAGACTGAACTTATAAATGACTATTTCAGTTGATGTATATATTACTGAGAAAATTGTAATTGTAATTGTAATTGTAATTAGTTATTATTTAGTTGTTAAATGAATGTTATGTACTGTTTATCTAAAAGGGGAGGAATTGTTGTGTATGTACCTTTAAGGGAATAACTGGTCTTAGACTGCAGTACCGGCAGTGACCACCCCTATATAAAATGCCCTAGCAGGCTTCTGTAGTTTCAGTTACAAGCTGCCTCTTGTTCGGTAAAGTACCTGTTAAACTGTTCTCCCGAAGTCCGTGTATTATTGAGGCCCGGACTTTACATAAACCACACACACACACACGCTAAACCACAAACACACACTAAACCACAAACACACACTTTAAACCACACACACACATTAAACTACACACACACACACACACTAAACCACACACACACACTCTAAACCACACACACACACTCTAAACCACACACATACACTCTAAACCACACTTGCACTCACACACACACACATTCACACTAAACCACACACACTCACACTAAACCTCACACACACACTCATAACCACACACACACACTCTAAACCACACACATACACTCTAAACCACACTTGCACTCACACACACACACATTCACACTAAACTACACACACACACACAAAACCACACACACACTAAACCACACACACACACACTCTAAACCACACACACACACTCTAAACCACACACACACACACTCTAACACACACACTCTAAACCACACACACACACTCTATACCATACACACACTAAACCACACACACAGGGCTGGATTTTCATTCAGTCAGGACGGAGGCGGGACTACAACTTTCAGGTTTTAGTCCCGCATCCATCGAGATGCGGCCAATCCATGCGATTTTCCCTTGATTGGCCTTGTTGAGCCCGCCCAGCGGGCTCAGCAGGCCAATTAAGGGCCACCCGGCAACAGGTGACGTCACAGACTGAAATTTCATCTGTCAAGATGTGTTGGCAGATGAAATATCAGTGTTTCACAGCTGTTTGAAGCTGTCAAACACTGACAGTCTTATTTCTAACCTGAGTCCTTCTACGCAGTCTAAGTTAGAACTGTCACCGGCACTGAAAGCTGAAGGCTGTCACTTTTGACAGTTCGCAGCCATTCTGCTTTCTGTGCCGGCTGAGTGATGGACTCCCGAAACCTAAAGGAAGAAAGGCTGTAAAGGTAAGTACAGGTAATTTAAACTTCTTTACACACTTTAGACTCACCAAGCACACTTACCTTTGCATTCATGCACCCATCACTCACCTGAACACCGACATCTCGACCCCTCCAAGTCCTTCAACCCGACGGCCCGCCTGCTCTAACCTGGCGTGGTTTGGAGCCGTCAGGAATCCCACACGACACCCCTCAAAATAGGGATTAGGCTAAAAACTGCCTGTTAACTACCTGTTAACAGGCAGTTAATTGGCACTAATCCCTTCCCGCCTCGGGACGGTGGGTCCCAGTGCGGGGCGGGTACCCGCCTCCTTTGAAACTTACGTGGAGGCGGGTTTTGGGCGGGATGGTGTCGGGACTCCCGCATTCGGGATTTTTGCCCCCCCCGCACGCCTGAAACCCCGCCTGACGGCACACTGAAAATCGACCCCTCACACTCTAAAGCATACACACACACTCTAAAGCGCACACACACACACTCTAAAGCACACACACACACTCTAAAGCACACACACACACACTCTAAAGCACACACACACACACTAAAGCACACACACACACTCTAAAGCACACACACACACACTCTAAAGCACACACACACACACTAAAGCACACACACACACTCTAAAGCACACACACACACACTAAACCACACACACACACTCTAAAGCACACACACACACACTAAAGCACACACACACACTCTAAAGCACACACACACACACTAAACCACACACACACACTCTAAAGCACACACACACACTCTAAAGCACACACACACACACTAAACCACACACACACAAAGACAAAGGGGGAGAAATTCGGTGGAGCCGCAAACGGGGCGCTCAACTCGCCTGGGCGCCGGAATTACCGCTGCGATTGGAGCAGTTCCGACCGCCGGAAATTCAGCTTGAGCGCCCCAAGAGGGACACGGGGCAAGGCTCGAGGTGCTCCGCGTCCCTCTTAGGGCGCTGAAACTGAATATCGCAGCGCAACGTGCCACAGCGCCACACGCTGCAGCACAGCGTGCTGCGGTACTGCAGGCCTTCCTCCCATTCTTAAGGGGGAGGGGCCTGCACCAGCGTGATCAGAGATCGCGAGTGCCAGCAAAAGAGCCCGGCACCGAGGAGAAGTGCCAGGCTCTCGGAAAACAGCCGGCACTCCCGCGGGGGGAGATCAGGAGGCCGGGGACGGAGGTGCTGGCAGGCGGCCGCCAAAAAAAACGACCGCCCCGCACCTCCACCTTAATTTGCGCCACTCCCGCCACAGGTAGGCCCCGTGAACCGGGTGCAATTTGCGAATGGCGCTACAGAGGCAGGCGCTACCAAATATCGTGATCGGGGTGGTAGCGGGGCGCTGCGCACACCGATGACGTCATCAGTTGCGGCACAGCGCAACAGGCTAATGCTGCCATTTGCGCCCCAGCTAAATATCACGGGATGCGTGGCCAGTGGCGCTAAATCAACTGAGTGCCCTCTTTAGGCGCTAACTGGTGGCGCAGCACACCAAATTTCTAGGCCAAACACTCTAAACCACACACACACTCTGAAGCACACACACACTAAACCACACACACACACCAAACCACACACACACACACAACACACACACACACACTCTAAACCACAAACACACACATTAAACCACACACATACTAAACCACATACAAAGACACACACTAAACCACACACACACACACACTAAACCACAAATACACACACACTAAACCACAAACACACACACACATTAAACCACACACACACTAAACCAAACACACACACACTAAACCACACACACACAAAACTAAACACACACACACTAAACTAAACACACACACACACTAAACTACACACACTAAACCACACACACACACTAAACCACACACACGCACACTAAACCAAACATGTTGAGTCTGTGTTTACAAGTGCAGTTATAATGAATAACAGGACACAGACAACAGAAGTAAGTAAACAGGTCTTTAGTGATTGAGGGTCAGGGCGGAACTGAGGTACACTTTGCTCCGCAGGGTTTATATACCGGTGTGGTCACCACCGGTACTACAATGTACAGGAGCCGTTAAAAAGTAGTCCATCACCTTAAGGTATCCTCTTAAGGTGGTACAGGTTACATACACTACAATTCCTCCCCTTTTAGCTTAACAGTGGACACCCCCAATTAATACACTACATGGATAACATATATACAATTTACACACAAGAACTGTTCAAAGATTCAGTCTCTGAGGAGGCCTCCTGATCCGGCCCGGATAACGCCTTTCAGGGATCTCTGGTTCCCGTTGCTGGGGTGACTCATCCACTTGATCTCCTATGGATTCAACATCATCCAATACGTTCGAGTCTGAGGTAGATGCTACAGGCTCAATAAGTTCTTCAACTGGTGTCTCTGCCGTAGACATGGGGTCGACCCTTGTTCTCGATTCCACAAGTTGGTCAGCATGACGTCGTATTACGTTCTCTCCAATGTCTACCGTGTACATCAAGGGTCCCTGTCGTGCACAAATTGTCCCAGGTTGCCATTTATCATCCCTATAGTCCCTGGCCAACACTGGTTGTCCTATTTCAAAAATACGAGTGGCCTTTTTATTTACATGCTGGAATTGCTTATGTTCAACTTCCCGTCGCACATTGGGTTTTAACAAATCCAACCGGGACCGCAACCTTCTGTTATAGAACATTATGGCAGGGCTTCGATTTGTCACTGCATGCGTGGCGTTTCGATACGCCATTAGGAAATTGTCCACCTTGTGTTGTAGTGGAATATGATCTTCACTCATGGCCTTTATCACCTTTTTGAACGTTTGTACAAATCTCTCGGCCAACCCATTTGTAGCCGGATGATATGGGGCAGATGTATAGTGTTTCACCCCATTCTTTTTCATGAATTTCTGGAATTCTTCTGACACGAACTGTGGTCCGTTGTCTGAACATATTTGCTCCGGCAATCCATTCCTTGCAAATATGGTTCTTAGAACTGCAATCATCTTCTCAGAGGTAGTGGTCGACATCTTAATCACTTCTGGCCATTTAGAATGTGCGTCTACTGCTATCAAAAACATGGAATCCATGAATGGACCTGCAAAGTCGATATGCACACGTTGCCATGGGGCTGAAGGCCATTCCCACGGATGCAGCGGTGCAATTGAAGGTGCGTTCTGAACTTTTTGGCACCCTGAGCAGCTTTTAGTCAGATCCTCTATTTGTTTGTCGATACCTGGCCACCACACATAAGCCCTAGCAAGGCTTTTCATCTTGACTCCCCCCAGATGACCTTCGTGCAATTCTTTTAGAACTCTCTCCCTTAATTTAGGAGGAATAATCACCCTTGTTCCATACATCAATGTTCCTTGACATACGGACAGCTGTTCTCGTCTGGCTGAGAATGCTGGTAACAGTGGTTCGCCATGTGTTGGCCATCCCTTCACTGTCAAGTCATAGACCCGGGACAGTGTCGGGTCATTTTGGGTCTCTCTCTCAATACCCGCATTGGTGACTGGTAAGCATTCGATGATGGTCGAGTGAAATATCTCGACAGGGTCAACTGCCGGTGCCTCTTCCGCTGTAGGTAGTGGCAGGCGCGACAGCCCATCAGCATTACCATGTTGTTTTGTACCTTTGAACTCAATATCATATTGATGTGCCCCTAGGAAAAGGGACCATCTCTGAAGCCTCTGCGCCGTCATTACCGGAACACCCTTCTTAGGGTTGAAAATGGAAACCAACGGCTGGTGATCTGTCAGCAGCGTAAACTTTTGGCCTTGCAGGTAATGGTTAAATTTCTTAACTCCCCACACGAGGCTGAGAGCCTCCCTATCTATCTGAGCATAGTTGCACTCAGCGGAGGTCAATGATCTGGATGCGAAAGCGACTGGCCTTTCCGAGCCATCTGGAAACTTATGTGAGAGCACTGCCCCGATACCATATGGAGAAGCATCACAAGCTAAGCGAATAGGCAGCGTTGGGTTAAAGTGAGCCAACACTTCCTTAGAGGTGATCAGTGCCTTGCTCTTTTGAAAAGCCCGCTTACAATCATCGCTCCACTTCCATGGTATTCCCATTTGCAAAAGAGTGTTTAGCGGGTGTAACACCGTGGATAAATTTGGAAGAAACTTGTGGTAATAGTTAACCAACCTGAGGAACGACCTCAACTGGGATACATTTTCCGGTGCTGGAGCTTTGACAACAGCTTCAATCTTGTCAGGTGACTTATGGAGCCCCTCCTGGTCAATGACGTGGCCGCAGTACGAGATTCGCTTTTGAAAGAACTCGCATTTCTGGCGATTAGCTCTTAGCCCATATTCTTTCAATCTGATGAGCACCTGCTCCAAATTCGCGAGGTGATCATTATCGTTATCTCCTGTAATCAGGATGTCATCCAGGTAGCATTGTGTGCCTGGGATTCCCTGCAATACCTGCTCCATGGCCCTTTGCCAAATCGCTGGAGCCGATGCCACTCCAAAAACCAGCCTATTATACCGATATAAGCCCTTATGTGTGTTGATCATGAGATACTGTCGTGATGCTTCATCAACTTCCATCTGTAGGTACGCCTGCGCCAGGTCTATCTTGGTGAAGTGCTTTCCACCAGACAGTGAAGCGAAGATATCTTCAATCCGCGGAAGCGGATATTGCACCGTGTGAAGAACTGGATTAACAGTGATCTTGAAATCGCCACAGATGCGAACCTTCCCAGGTTCCCCCGGCTTGTTGCTCAACGAACGCTTCATGACAGGAACAATGGGTGTAGCCCATTCGCTCCAGTCCACCTTGGACAGTACCCCTGAACGTTCTAGCCCTTCCAGCTCTGCTTCCACAGCAGGTCGTATCGCATAAGGCACCGGTCTGGCTTTGAAAAATTTTGGGTTTGCATGTTCTTCAACCTTGATGGTTGCTGTAATTCCTTTCAGTGTTCCAAGTCCCTGTTGGAACACCTCCTTAGCATCGTCTAAGATTTTGGACAGTCGTTTAGGTTTGACGTCGTCCTCCTTACAGGCATCCACAGTCAGTGCTTGTATGGAATGCCAGTCCAAATTTATTCTCCGGATCCATTCCCGTCCCAGTAGTGGCGGACCTCCATCAGGTAACACATACAAGTCCATTTTCTGACTTTCTTTATCATTGTAGACCACATTTACTTTTATCTTTCCTTTGGGGTATACTATTTGCCCCGTGTATGTTTTCAATACAATCTCCGTATCCGGAGCAAAAAGTAGTCCATCACCTTAAGGTATCCTCTTAAGGTAGTACAGGTTAAATACACTACATAACACACACACACTAAATCACACACACACACTAAACAACACACATGCACACTAAACCACACACACACACACTAAACCACACACACACTCACACTAAACCACACACACACTTGAAACCACACACACACTCGAAACCACACACACACACACACACACACACACACACTCAACTACACAAACACACACTAAACTACACACACTCAAGACCACACACACACTCAACTATACACACTCACACACACTCTAAACCACACACACACTCTAAAGCACACACACACACTCTCACACTAAACCACACACACACATTAAACCACACACACACACACTAACCCACACACACACTAAACCACACACACACACACTAAACCACACACACACACTAAACCACACACAAAGGGGTCGATTTTCATTAAGCTGTCGATAAGGAGGCGGGACTACAACTTTCGGGATTTAGTCCTGCCTACATCGACGTCTGGCCAATCCACGCGATTTTCCCTTGATTGACCTTGTTGAGCCCGCCCAGCCCTGACTTCTAACCTGAGTCATTCTGCACAGACTCAGTTAGAACTCACACCAGCAATGAAAGCTGAAGGCTGTCACTTTTGACAGCTCGCAGCCATTTTGCTTTCAATGCCGGCTGAGTGATGGACTCCCGAAACCTAGAGGAAGGAAGGCTGTTAAGGTAAGTACAGGTAAGTAAAACTTCTTTACACACTTTAGACACACCAAACACACTTACCTTTGCACTCATGCACCCATCACTCACCTGAACACCGACATCGCGACCCCTCCAAGTCCTTCAACCCGACGGCCCGCCTGCTCTAGCCTGACGTGGTTTGGAGCCGTCGGGAAACCCACACGAAACCCCTCAAAATAGGGATTAGGCTAAAAACTGCCTGTTAACTACCTGTTAATAGGCAGTTAATTGGCACAAATCCCTTCACGCCTCGGGTCGGCGGCTCCCAGTGCGCGGCGGGTACCCGCCTCCTCTGAAACGTACTTGGAGGCGGGTTTTGGGCGGGATGGTGTCGGGACCCCCGAATTCAGGATTTTTGCCCCCCGCCCACCTAAAAGCCCACCTCACGGCACACTGAAAATCGAGGCCAGACACTCTAACCTACACACACACATGCTCTAAAACACACACGCACACACTAAACCACACACACACACACTAAACCACATACAAACACACTAAAAACCACACCCTCACCAAACCGTACACACACACTAAACCACACACACACACACACACAATCTAAAACACACACACAAACACTCTAAACCACACAAACACACTCTAAACCACACACACACACTACAAACCACACTCACACACTACAAACCACACACACACACTAAACCACACACACACACTAAACCACACACACACACTCTAAACCATACACATACACTAAGCCACATGCACATACTCTAAAGCACACAAACACACGCACTCTAAAGCACACACACACACACACACACACACACACACAATCTAAAACACACACACAAACTAAACTACACACACACACTCTATAGCACACGCACACTAAACCACACACAATCTAAAACACACACAAACACACTAAACCACACACACACACTCTATACCACAGACACACACACTAAACCACACACACATACACTCTAAACCACACATGCACACACACACACACTCACACTAAACCACACGCACACTCACACAGAAACCACACACACAATCACACTAACCCATACACACACTCGAAACCACACACACACAACTACACAAACACACACTAAACTACAAACACTCAAAACCACACACACACACTCAACTACACACACACACTCACACTACACCACACACACACTCACACGAAATAACACACACACCACAAACCACACACACACACTAAACCACACACACACACACTAAACCACACACACACACTAAACCACATACACACTCACACTACACCACACAAACACTCACACGAAATCACACACACACACCACAAATCATACACACACTAAACCACAAACACACACACTAAACCACACACAATCTCACAGTAAACCACACACACAGTAAATCACACACACACACTACCACACACAGAAACACACCAAACCACACACATTAAAACCACATCACACACACACACTCTAAACCACACACACACTCTAAAGCAGACACACACACTAAACCACACACAAGCACACTAAACCACACAAACTCTCACTTTAAACCACACACACAGTAAACCACACACACAGTAAATCACACACACACACACACACACATTACCACACACACACTCACACTAAACCACACAAACTCTCACAGTCAACCACACACAAACAAATAAACAACACACACTAAACAACACACACACACACACGCACTCACACACACACACACACAATCTAAGACACACACAAACTAAACCACACACACAGTCTAAAGCAGACACACACACTAAACCACACACAAACACACTAAACCACACACACACACTAAATCACACACACACACTCTAAACCACACATACACAATCTAAACCACACACACACATACACACTCTAAAGCACATACACACACACTAAACCACACACACTCTAAAGCACACACACACACACAAACACTCTAAACCACACACACAGTCTAAAGCAGACACACACACCAAACCACACACAAACACACAAAACCACACACTTACTAAACCACACACACACACTCTAAAGCACACACAAACACTAAACCACACACACACACACTAAACCAAACACACACACTCTAAAGCACACACACACACTAAACCACACACACACACACTAAACCAAACACACACAAACACAACGCACACAACACAGACACACACACTCTAAACCACAAACACACACCTACACTAAAGCACACACACACACACTAAACCACACACTCACTAAACCACACACACACACACTAAACCACACACACACACACTAAACCACACACACACACACACACACACACACACACTAAACCACACACACACACACACACACTAAACCACACACACACTAAACAACACATACACACACACTAAACCACACACACACACTAAACCACACACACACTAAACCACACACACACACACACACACACACACTAAACCACACACACACACTAAACCACATACACACTAAACCACATACACACACACACACTCACTAAACCACACACACACACACTCTAAACCACACACACACTCTAAACCACACACACACTCTAAACCACACACACACACACATTAAACCACCCACACACACTAAACCACACACACACACACACACTAAACCACACACACACACTAAACCACACACACACACACACACATACACACACACACACACACACACACACACTAAACCACACACAAACACACTAAACCACACGCACTAAACCACACACACACTAAACCACACATGCTAAACCACACACACACTAAACCACACACGCACACACAAACACTAAACCACACACACACACACTAAACCACACACACACACAAAACCACACACACACACTAAAAAACACACACACACACACTAAACCACACACACACACACTAAACCAGACACACACACACTAAACCACACACACACACATTAAACCACACACACACACACACTAAACCACACACACACTAAACCACACACACACTAAACCACACACACACACACACACTAAACCACACAAACACACACACACTAAACCACACACACACACTCACTAAACCGCACACACACACTAAACCGCACACACACACTAAACCACACACACACACACACTAAACCACACACACACTAAACCACACACACACACACACATTAAACCACGCACACACTAAACCACACACACACACACACACACACTAAACCACACACAAACACTAAACCACACACACACTCTAAACCACACACACACACACACTAAACCACACACACACACACACACTCACTAAACCACACCCACACACCAAATCACACACACACTAAACCACACACACACACTAAACCACACAGACACACGAAACCACACACACACACACTCTAAACCACACACAAACACAAACTAAACCACACCCACACTCACATACACACACTAAACCACACACACACACACACACTAAACCACACAAACACACACTAAACCACACACACACACACTAAACCACACACACACTAAACCACACACACACACACTAAACCACACACACACACTAAACCACACACAAACACAAACTAAACCACACCCACACTCACATACACACACTAAACCACACACACACACACAATAAACCACACACACACACACACACTCTAACCCACAAACACACACTCTAAACCACACACACACACACACTCTAAACCACACACACACACACACACACTAAACCACACTCACACACTACACCACGCACACACACACACTCTAAACCACTCACACTAAACCACACACACACACAAACACAAAACCACACACACACTAAACCACACACACACACACACACACACACACGCACACACACTCTAAACCACACACACACGCTAAACCACACACACACTAAACCACACACACACACACACACACTACACCACGCACACACACACACTCTAAACCTCTCACACTAAACCACACACACACACAAACACAAAACCACACACACACTAAATCACACACACACACACTCTAAACCACACACACACTAAATCACACACACACACACTAAACCACACACACACACACACACTAAA
>NC_140987.1:146652287-146814349 GCF_052327205.1 Somniosus microcephalus | reverse complement strand
ATGATCATCTGCAATATGCAATGTGCATGTAACCTTGACCTCACATCTCTAACTCTTTCCTTTACTCCCCCACAGGACCATCGAGAGCCCCCGTCCCCAATGTCCAGGAGGAAGAGCCTGAGCTTCCAGACTCCTCAGAGGAATCTGCAACCTCTGAGGGCGCAGCATCAGCAGAATTCAGCGCACCCAGCACCAGCGCAGACACTCACACCTCGGTGGGACCTTCGGGACATAGAGTAGTGTTGTCACCTGGTGTATCACAGCTCACAAGTGAGCATCAGCAGATTGTGGAGACAGGGACAGCAGTGGAGAGTGCTGGTCGGAGGGCGCAGGAATCTGCCAGCTCGGCTCAGCTGCATGTCGACCCTCTGCCTCTAGGTCCATCCATAAGATCAGCGGGGCTGGAACTCCAGGAACAGATGCAGGAGTCTCTGGCAGGTTTTGTCTCCAGGGTCGATGTGAGTGTGGAGCAAATGGAGGAGTCCATAGCGAACATGAGCAGAGCCTTTGTGGAGTCATTGGCGCATGAACGCATCACCATGGAAAGGATGGCAACCTCCATGGAGGAGATATGTCGCCAGGGTATGGAAAACATGGAGAGCGTTCATAATAGAATGACATCTCTTGAGGAGCGATGGGCATCTATTGAACAGAGAAACCAGACCTTCATGGAAGTCTGAGTAGGACTGCCAGTGCAGGTAAGTGATGTGTGCATGAGTGCAAAGGTAAGTGTGTTTGGTGTGTCTAAAGTGATTAAATAAGTTTTACATACCTTTTCTTACCTTTTCAGCCTTCCTTCCTTTAGGTTCGGGGAGTCCCTTATCTCACCGGCACAGAAAGCAGAATGGCTGCGATCTGTCAAAAGTGACAGCCTGCAGCTTTCTGTGCAGGAGAGATTTCTAACTGAGTCTGTGGAGAAGGGACTCCTGTTAGAAGTAAGACTGCCAGGGGGAGAAATTCGGTTGGTAGCGCCAGGGCTTAGCGCCTAAAGAGGCCGAGGAGCGGGGGGCTAAGCAGCTAGCGGCCGGGCGCCGCGAGGCGAGCGCCTCGTCCCATATTGAGTGGGCTCTTAGCACCGGCGCAAAAACTTAACGCCCGCTCGTGGGTGCAGGCTGATCATGACGTCATTTCAGTGTGCAACGTCTTTTTGGCGCCCCGTACCGGAAATTGAGTGGCGCCCGCCTCCGTTCCGCCTGGCGCTAATAGTGACAGCTCACTGGAACGTTCCCCAGGCACTCTCGGGCTAGGGGGGCGCTCTTTAAAGGGGACTGCACTGTTATCAAAGCGTCAGCCATTTTGAGAGTGCAACTTGTTGGTTGGTTTGAGAGAGTTGCAGAGCTGCAGTGGGAGAGCCTTATTGCCATTCAGCCAGCGGTGCCAGAGGACCGTCAGCCCTGTGAACATTACCTTGCTGCTGGTGAGACATTACAACCTTTACCTTGTTCGCTCTTATTATGGGGGCTGCTCTGGAGGGGAATGTCCTGCTGGTCGACCATGTTGAGAGGGCACAGAGACGGAGGGAGAGAGGGCCAGGAGTGGCCAGACGGGGGAGGGCCAGGAGTGGCCAGACGGGGGAGGGCCAACAGACGTCGCCACAGCAGACCTTATGCGGCGAGGGTTTTCAGGCGGCAGTTCTCCTACCACAACATGTCGGAGGAGCAGTGTGTCAGAAGGCTGCGATTTCACAAGGAGGTGGTGACTGAGCTGTGCCACCTGCTTCAGGACGATTTGCAGCCGAAGATACGGTGCAGGACCTCTCTGTCGGTGGCCGTAAAGGTTACTGTAGCCCTGAATTTCTTTGCCAGCGGCTCGTTTCAGGCAGCAACTGGGGACATTGCTAACATTTCCCAGTTTGCGGTGCATTGCTGCATCCGCCAAGTTACAGATGCCCTATATAAGAGGAGGCGGCAATTCATCTCGTTCCCTTTGACACCGGAGAAGCAGCGGGAGCGCGCACAGGGCTTCGCGGCAATAGCTGACTTCCCCATGGTGCAGGGCGCCATTGACTGTACGCACGTGGCTTTGCGCGTGCCTGTACATAATCCCGAGGAGTTCCGCAACCGCAAGGGGTTCCACTCCCTCAATGTACAGCTGGTCTGTGACCACCGGCAGCTGATCCTCGCGGTCAACGCACAATACCCTGGCAGCAGCCACGATGCTTTCATCCTGCGACAGACCTCAGTGGCAGACTTTTGAGGCCCTGGCTCACCCATGAGGCTGGCTTATCGGAGACAAGGGCTATCCTCTGTGCCCCTGGCTTATGACCCCGCTCCGCTCGCCCAGCACCCCGGCAGAGGAGCAGTACAACGCCAGCCATCAGGCGACGCGGAACATTGTGGAGCACACAATCTGTGTGCTCAAGCAGCGGTTCCGCTGTCTCGACCATTCCGGGGGGCACCCTGCAGTGCTCGCTGGAGCGAGTCACCCACATCGTCGTTGTCTGCTGCATGCTCCACAACCTCACCATCCAACGCACCCAGCCAATGCCAGCCGACCTTGAAGGACCAGCAGAGGAGGAGGAGGAGGAGGCGGAGGCGGAGGCGGAAGACGGGAGGGTTCAAGAAACTGGAAGGGCCGTCCATCAGAGGCTCATAAGGGGTCGGTTCTAGGCCCCTCTGACGGAATGCTTGGTGTCATTGGGAGAGAACCGTCCGGGTCACCCAAAGCCTATGAAGGCCATAATGATTGCAAATAGTATAGATGGCCATTGTAAATAAAACCTTTTCTTTATTTTCAAAAATGCGCTGCCTTCCAACATGACAAAGCAATGGCAACCGAAAGCATAACTCGCGAAATAACACATAACTGTCTCGCAAACCCGCCAGACTACCCAAAACATTACTAACATTCACAGCAGGTGTATACTGTTGTGTATGTAATATGTGTGCTACTTTAAACCTATGGACAGGACTGCACTACTTGTTGGGCGTAGTGATACGCAGTACCACTCCTGGCCATAGGGGTATAAATAGTACTGTGGGTACTGATTCCCCTCAGTTCCCGCCTGTGGGCATGAAGTAAAGACCTATGTGCAGTCCCTACCTCCAACCAGTAAAGGCCTGTTTGAGTTATACATTTAAGTCTTTGTGTTAATTGTTCAATACAATACACATACTTAACACTGGCGACGAGTCAGGCTCTTACCCTGCGGCAGTTATTCCAGGCGGCTTCGTCCAAAGACAGGACGTTGAAGAGAGGTTTCAATCCTCAACACCCCACTGAAAACTGAAGGGCAGCAGAAATCCTGACAGCTTCCAGCGACTGGAAGAGACAGGCATTAGGACCCTGAAGCCTCCATCAGCTTGTGAACCGGAGTAAAGACAGGACTGGGGAAGAGAGAGAGGTAGGGCGATAGCGATCGGCAGATAAGGGCCGGGCCGCTTTGAAGTGAGGGGCGCAGCCGGGCCAGCGATCGGGACCAAAGATAAGAGCCGCACTCGGACTGAAAGGCGCGGCGGCTGCAGAAACTCAAGGTGCGAGAGTCGCGGTGCACAGCGCGGGCTATCGATCGCGGCGAAGATAAGGGCCGCACTCGAGGGCTGAAGGGAGACGGCGTCGGGGGACGGGTGAAGACCGCCAAGCGCGGGAAAACCGCCATTTTGTGGGCGGAGGACGACGGCAAGAGCGGGAAGCCGCCATCTTTGATAACAAGTAAAGAAAATAAAATCTGAGAAATTGCAAATCTACAATGCCTAAACACGGGAATATTAGCACCTTTGATAGTGACCTCGAAGATTGGGCCATATATGTTGAAAGAGTAAAAAATTATTGTAAGGCCAATAAAATTCGTGACCAAGATAAAGCTCTAACATTATTAAATTTAATGGGTGCGAAGACGTACGGGCAATTGAAACACCTGTTATCACCAGATGAACCGGCGGATAAGACGTTCGATGAGATTGTTACTGTCCTGAAAGATCATCTAAACCCCACGCCGCTGATGCTAGCGGAACGATTTAAATTTTACGACAGAAGGCAGCTACAGCATGAAAGCAATGCTGATTATTTGCTGGAATTGCGTAAATTAGCGAAATATTGCCAGTTTGGAACGGGATTGACAGAGGCACTTCGAGACAAATTTGTGTGTGGTTTATTTAAACAGGATACACAAAAGCGACTGCTCGAGGAGAATGAGCTGACGCTTGAGAAGGCGGTCACTATGGCAGCAGCACACGAAGCCGCAGCGAGAGGCACGGCAGTAATGCAGCTACGGTCACCGGAGCTCAGTGCACACAAATTGGGTGTGAGTTCTGGCAAATGTTATCGTTGTGGAAAGACAACGCATGATCAGAACCAGTGTTGGTTTAAAAACCAAGAATGTAGAACTTGTGGTAGGCTTGGACATATAGCTAGAGTATGCAGGTCAGGGAAGAAGACCAGCAACAAGAAGTCACCGCAAGGAAAATACGCAAAGGTACACAAGGTGACCGAACAGGAGTCCGATTCAGACGCTAGCAGTAATGAACTGGCTAGCTTAAGCTGTAATGAACTGGCTAGCTTAAGAGTACTCAACGCTGGTAAGGGTGCAGACCTCCAGACAATTTGGGTCACTCTTCAGATAGAAGGAGTCCAAGTAAAACTGGAATTGGACACTGGATCGGCATTGACGGTCATAAATAAGAAAGATTACGGAAAGTTATTCCAGCATATTCCCCTACAGGATACGGGGATTATATTGAAAACATACACGGGGCAAAGAGTGTACCCCATCGGGAAAATAGAGGTTGCAGTGGTCCACAAGGGCGAAGACAGTCAAATAATGGACTTATATGTGATATCTGAAGGAGGTCCTCCACTACTAGGACGGGAGTGGATTAGGAAAATGAATATGGACTGGCATTTCCTACAAACAATAACGAGTGAGAACTCGGTGAAGATAGTCGGCCCAGACTCTGGAACGGATGATGGTAAGCCCAACTCAGGTGCAAAAGACAAAGTTTCAGCACAGAATTCCACTGAGCAACAACAACATAGTTTAACTGTGGATTCTGAGTCTGGCAAGTCTACTGATGTGCCCATTTCTGAGGGACACCGGGCTCGAACTCAACTCCATTTCAAACTACAACAGCAATTAGAACAAATGCTTCGCCGTTTTGAGCAAGAGTTGAATGCAACGAAAGAGTTCTTTGATATAGAGTTGGAGAATCTGGAAAGACAACAGAAGCAGCTGATGGAGAAAATGGAGCAGGAGCACACAAAACGTCTGATGTCAGAGGAGTTAACGGTCAGCCAACTCCTGCATATGCTGAAGGACAGGACTCTGAAATGGGAAAAACTTGAACATGAACTTCAATATTCAAACGAAAGGGGTTCGGAGCTCTCAAAGGTTATTGGAAGAGCTGAGGTGGCAACACAGACTGAGATGACTGCAACAGAGCAGCCCTTGGATGCCAAAAGTACGCTGACTCACGTCAACGTAGAACAACAGACCGCTGAAACAGCTGCTCCGGTAGAGGGATTGCATAGTCCGATCAATCAATCTCCAAAGGAAGTTGAAGTATTAAAATCACAAATGAGGTCACTAGTAAACGACTTGCTGAAAGCCCAGAAAAAGCTGGATGCAGAGGTACACATGAAGAAGTCTCTTCAGGAAAGATGTCTGGATTTGGAACAAGAGCTGGCTAACGTCCAGCTAGGTATGGAGGAAATAGACGACCCTCTCACTGGTCTAGCTCAGGACGACACCGAATATTACGATGTCCTGTCCTGCCCAGCTTGTAACTTCGACTCCCAAAGTGCAGAAATCATGGAGGAGCACCAAAAGTCTACGGAACATCGGGAGAAGCTGGCTCTACGACGGAAACAGGAGGAAGAGAAGGAGGAACTGCGCATGCAGCTGGCAGCTGTGGCAGCTGACAATGGAGCCCAGAGAGTCTCCAAGAAGCAGAAAAGGAAAAGTAAAAACAGAAGATGACCCATCTGAACCATTATCACCTCTACCAGATCACACACGTGGTCCCTCCGAACGGAGCCAATTCAGTTCGGAAGTTCAAACTGTTAAATCCATGGAAGGACTATTGAATGAGTCACTCTAGCAACGTGAACCGACTACACCACAGAGATTGAATCTGTGAACTGTTTTCCGCAGAGACTGAATCTGTGATCTGTTTTTGACATGAAGTTATCTATGTATCTATGTTATTCTGTTATGTAAACCTGAAGTTATATATGTATATATGTTATTACGTTATGTTAAATGGGGAGACGACTGTAAAGCTAGGAAGGGAGGAATGTTGTGTATGTAATATGTGTGCTACTTTAAACCTATGGACAGGACTGCACTACTTGTTGGGCGTAGTGATACGCAGTACCACTCCTGGCCATAGGGGTATAAATAGTACTGTGGGTACTGATTCCCCTCAGTTCCCGCCTGTGGGCATGAAGTAAAGACCTATGTGCAGTCCCTACCTCCAACCAGTAAAGGCCTGTTTGAGTTATACATTTAAGTCTTTGTGTTAATTGTTCAATACAATACACATACTTAACATATACGGCCTTGAATTCTACAAATAAGACGTCTCAGCAGCTCCCTCTTCTCTTGACCCCTTGATGGTGATCTACTTCTCTTATGAGATCGGCCCCTTCCCTCCCTGCAGCTCCTCTGTAATGGAACCCCAGTGGCTGCATCAAGGCTGGGGGATGCCTGCCGAGTGTCCGAAAGCGCAGAAGCCCGAGGGACGGCATGGACGACCTCTGGGCTTGGAGGGCCCGGATGCTGACTGCTCTAACTGTGCATGGGTGGAAGCATTCTGTCCTGCAGGTGGTGGCAGCTGCAGTGGAGACGTCCCAGTGGTGGCATCAGGAATGCTGACATCCTGAGAGCGGACACCTGCTCAGTGGTCAGCCGACGCACTGGCACTGTGACAGGGCAGCACCGCAGCATGCGCCCCAATCGGCTGGTCCACAGATTGACGGCCTGCTGTGGTGCTGCAAGGGCCCCGGGTAATCCTGCCTGATCCATCGAGGGTGGCAGCAGTCAGTGCTCGCGTGGCCTCAATCTGCGTCTGCATGAGGCCAGCGAGTGACTGCGTGGCAGCACTCAGCACTTGCATGGCAGGTGCCAGTGCTTCGGTGAAGCCCTGGACAGTCCATTCCAGTGCTTTGCTGAAGGCCGGGACAGTCCTTTCCAGTGCTTCGCTGAAGGCCGGGACAGTCCTTTCCACTGCTGCCCCGAAGCCGTGGACAGTCCTTTCCAGTGATTCCCCGAAGTCCTGGATAGTCCTTTCCAGTACTGCCCCAAAGTCCTGCGCACTCCTTGCCCGTGCTGCCCCGAAGTCCTGCGCACTCCTTGCCTGTGCTGCCGCGAAGTCTTGGACACTCCTTGCCAGTGTCTCGACGGATTCAGGCATCCTTGCCACTGCAGCCACCAGCTCAGTGTGCCTGAGCCGAACCTGGGCGCTCATTTCAGCGAGGGACCGCACCTCCTCTGCACTCTGTGCAGCAGTCATCGTGGCCTGACTCGCCCTCCAGGGAGACGGCCCCCGAGCTTCCCTACCCCCCTTGCGTTGCTGCAGCCCGCCGGCTCCTGGAACTGTTTCCTCATCAGAGCCACCCCCCCCGCTCCCCTCCAGGGAAGTACTATCCCCAGTCTCCAGATGGGCTGGCTCGCCTGAGGCTGGCACGGATGTTCCGGCTTCCTCCTGCTCGTCGCCTCCAGAGTCAGTGGCACTGGCAGCTTGAGGGCCCGTCTCCCGAGCTGGTGCTGCAGCATCTGAAAGCAGGGAGGTTGAAGAGTGGCTTTAGCGAAAGGACAGGGTGGCAGCAAGGGATGCAAGATTGCTGCAATGCTATGACATGGGTCCAGAGTGAGAAGCATGCTGGTGGGGGGAACAAGTGGAAGGAGACAGATCAAAAAGGTGATGACCTTACCATCGCTGTGCACAATGGGGCCGGCAGCTCCAGTGGTGACAGGTCCAGTCATCTGGCCTCCAACAATCTGGTGAACTCTCTCCTCGAGGTCGTGAGGGTCTGGAGGCGAGGACGTCCTCCTCCGGTCCGAAGCTGCTCTTTGCGGTTCCTGGCCAGCTTGGCCTGCAGGAGAAAGGACGGGAAGTGATGAAACATGATGCCCTGAGCTGTCATCTCATGCCTCCCATGGTGAAATAGCCCTTACATGATGACCTGAGTTGTCATCTCATGCCCCCCATGGTGGAATAGCCCTTACATCATGCCCTGAGTTTAATGTGCATGTGTGTTCCCAGAAAGGGCCATGGGTGCTTGCTGACAGATGGCCAATGGGGCATCGCGCACCCTCTGGCTGTAAAGTCAGGTGCAGATGGAGGGATGAAGAAGATTGCCGAAACACCACTCATCCTAACGACCCGAGTGAGGTCGTTGAATTTCTTCCTGCATTGCACAGGGCTCCTGGTCACCATGTTGTTGGAGTTGACCTTTTGAGAAACTTCCCTCCAAGCTCTGCGGTATTCCTTCTGATTAGGCCTCCTGCCATTGTCGGGGTACAGCACAGCTCGCCGGCACTCCACTGCGCCTACCAAAGCATCCAATGCCCCATAGGTAAAGCGCTCCGCTCTCTGCCTCACCCTCTCCATCTTCTCAAAGTTTGTAACGCCACAGAATGCCCAGCGCCGATTTTGAGGCCTACAAGGCGCAGAGTGTGGCTGCTGATCCTTACTGACCCACTCCTTTAAGAGCTGGCCGGCGCCTGAAAGTCTCGTGGTCATCGATTATTGACAGCACCTGCGCTGCACCCGCCCGCGCCGATATTGAGTAGCGCTGCCAGGCTAGCGCCTTAGGAGTCCCGTGTAACGCCTGATTTTGCGACGCAATCACCTTTAGGGGCGCTGCAACCCAATATCGCACGAGGTGGCGATAAGTTGCGTCTGGCTATAAAATTTGCGCAGCGCCAATTCTACCGCCCCAAGCGGGGCTATATCCAATTTTTAGGCCTCAGTGTTTGACAGCTTCAAACAGCTGTGAAACACTGATATTTCATCTGCCAGCACGTCTTGACAGATGAAATTTCAGTCTGTGACGTCACCTGTTGTCAGGTGGCCCTTAATTGGCCTGCTGAGCCCGCTGGGCGGGCTCAACAAGGTCAATCAAGTTAAAATCACATGAATTGGCCGCATCTCGATGGAGGCAGGACTACAACCCCGAAAGTTGTAGTCCTGACTTCTGAATGAAAATCACCCCAACACACTCTAAACCACATACATACACACACACACACACACTAAACCACACACACTCTAAACCACACACACTCTAAACCACACACACACACACACACACACTAAACCACACACACTCTAAACCACACCACACCCTAAACCACACCACACCCACACACTAAACCACACCCACACAAAAACACACAGCTACACACACACAAACTTTCCAGCAAAGATCAATGGATAGTGATCAGGAGTGCAATGTTGACTGGTTTTTCTCCCTGATTTTTCTGAAACCAAATGTAATGCAGTTCCTCTTACCATCCTGGCTGAGATCCGATAATTCAGTATGGACCGGGAATCAAAACCTGGAACTTTCCTTGCTTGTGCACTGAGCAATATTCTTATCACTCAGCCATTGGAAACGCACTCATCTAAGTATTTCTGGTCTATTTGTGGAGCCAATTGAGTTCTACCAACCTCACATTAAGTAACATAAACATGGAGCCCCTGCATCTATCCACCCCTCCACTGTGCTGGCCATTATATCCACTTTCTGTGATTTGTACCCAAACATTATTGTATTTCACACATCATCCAGGCTTCTACCCCTGTCATATTGTGCAAAATCTTGCTCAGCAAATCATTTGTCTCTCCTGAGCCAGGCAGGCTTAGTACACACTCCTACAATTGACTTATTCAATTGATGCATTCAGCTCTACCATATTAAAACTCTCATAGTTCCCAATAAAGATAACGTTAATATTGATTACGCGGTATTGTGAAGTTAGCTGAAACAATGAATTACGTTACAGCAACAAAAAACAAAAGATTAGTCAGATTCTCACTGTATTCGTCAGTTGTTGTTCCGCATGAATGGATTGATCAAAATCTGCACGGAACATAAATGTGATTGTTGGTGTCAGTTATTGTGTGAGTAAGCTTTTCATTTTTACATCAAAGCAGGTAGGGAAAATAACAAGGTATTTCCACAATCTTTTGCAATGTGCCTGAAAGGGGAAAGAAATTGCTGGGAACAGCCACTTTACCACATAACTGCCCTCTTATTAATAAATTCAAGCCACAGGAGCTTTTGACTCAGGCAGGGGCTGTGGAATAATGGCCCAGGATGACCGATACCTTCAGGAGAGGTGGAGAGGAAACTAGTAAAAGAAAAATGGCCAAACCTGGCAGAACTTTAGAAAAAACTTCTTTCTTGCACTTCCAGGAACTAAGGCCCTGAAATTCGGCACCTGAGCACCAGCTGTTAAGGTCGGTTTCAGCAAAAAATGGCGGCCGCAATTTTGGGCAGGTCGGCAGCGTGGCCGCTAGCAAAATGGTAATGAGGAAGATCGTGACGTCAATCAGCGTACAATGCCGATTTGACGCATGACCTGCCATTTTCGACCTCGCCGCTCCATTCAACGCCCTCCCCAAAACACAAAGGGGGACTGTTGGTAAACCAGGGCCCTAAAATATATAATTTATCTGTAGTGTAATTAGGGGATTGATTTGATTTAATTTAGTTTCAATTAATTAAAGGGTAAGTCATGGCAGGACAGCCCGGTGCCGTGGTATGCTCCTCCTGCGATATGTGGGAACTCAGGGACACTTCCTGTGTCCCTGACAACTACGTGTGCAGGAAGTGTGTCCAGCTGCAGCTACTGGCAGACCGCATTGCGGTGCTGGAGCAGCGATTGGATACATACTGGACCATTCACGAGGCTGAGGACGTCGGGAATAGCACATTCAATCAGTTGGTCACAGCGCAGATAAAGGTGGCACAGGCAGAAAGGGAACAGGTGACCAACAGGCAGAGTACTAGGCACAGGCAGGTAGTGCAGGGGTCCCCTGTGGCTATCCCCCTCTCAAACAGATATACCGCTTTGGATACTGATGGGGGGGATGGCTTACCAGGGGAAGGCAGCAGCAGCCCACTTCCTGACACCAGGGGTGGCTCTGCTGCACAGGACGGGAGGAAAAAGAGGGGGAGAGCTATAGTAATAGGGGATTCTATTGTAAGGGGAATAGATAGGCGTTTCTGCGGCTGCAAACGAGACTCCAGGATGGTGTGTTGCCTCCCTGGTGCAAGGGTCAAGGATGTCTCGGAGCGGCTGCAGGGCATTCTGGAGGGGGAGGGTGAACAGCCAGTTGTCGTGGTGCATATAGGTACCAACGATATAGGTAAAAAATGGGATGAGGTCCTAAAAGCTGAATATAGGGAGTTAGGAGGTAAATTAAAAAACAGGACCTCAAAGGTAGTAATCTCATGATTGCTACCAGTGCCATGTGCTAGTCAGAGTAGAAATAGAGGGATATTTCAGATGAATACGTGGCTAGAGGAATGGTGCCAGGGGGAGGGATTCAAATTCCTGGGATATTGGAACCGGTTCTGGGGGAGGTGGGACCTGTTCAAACCGGACGGTTTGCACCTGGGCAGGGCTGGGACCGATGTCCTAAGGGGAGTGTTCGCTAGTGCTGTTGGGGAGGGTTTAAACTAAAATGGCAGGGGGTTGGGAACCTGAGCGGGGAAACAGAGGAAAGGGAAACAAGTATAAAAGCAAAAGACAGGAAGGAGAAAAACAAAAGTGACAGGCAGAGAAATCAAGGGTTTAAATCAAACATGGCCACAGTAAATAATAATTCTAAAAGATCTAAGAGCGTTAAAAAAACAAGCCTGAAGGCTGTGTGTCTTAATGCGAGGAGCATTCGTAATAAGGTGGATGAATTAGCTGCGCAAATAGAGGTAAACGAATATGATATGATTGGGATTACGGAAACATGGTTCCAGGGTGGCCAAGGCTGGGAACTCAACATCCAGGGGTATTCAATATTCAGGAAAGATAGGCAGAAAGGAATAGGAGGTGGGGTAGCATTGCTGGTTAAAGAGGGGATTAACATAATTGAAAGGAAGGATATTAGCTCTGATGATGTGGAATCTGTATGGGTAGAACTGAGAAATACCAAGGGGCAGAAAACGTTAGTGGGAGTGGTATATAGACCTCCAAACAGTACTGCGGAGGTCGGGGATGGCATTAAATGGGAAATTAGAGAAGCATGCAATAAGGTCACAGCAGTTATCATGGGTGACTTTAATCTACATATAGATTGGGCTAACCAAATTAGTAACAATACTGTGGAGGAGGAATTCCTGGAGTGTATACAGGATGGTTTCCTGGACCAATATGTCAAGGAACCAACTAGAGATCAGGCCATCTTAGACTGGGTATTATGTAATGAGAAAGGATTAATTAGCAATCTTGTTGTGCGAGGCACCTTGGGTCGGAGTGATCATAATATGATAGAATTCTTCATTAAGATGGAGAGTGAAATAGTTGACTCAGAGACTAGGGTCCTGAATTTAAATAAAGGAGACTATGATGGTATGAGGTGCGAGTTGGGTAGGATTGATTGGGGAATGTCACTCAAAAGGTTCACGGCGGATGCGCAATGGCAAACATTCAAAGATCGCATGGATGAACTACAGAATTTGTTCATCACAGTTTGGCATAAAATTAAAACAAAAAAGGTGACTCAACCGTGGCTAACGAGGGAAATTAGGGATAGCATAAGATCCAAGGAGAGGACATATAAATTGGCCAGAAAAAGCAGTAAACCTGAGGATTGGGAGCAGTTTAGGATCCAACAAAGGAGAACAAAGGGATTAATTAAGAGGGGGAAAATAGAGTATGAGAGTAAGCTTTCAGGGAACATAAAAACTGACTGTAAAAGCTTTTATAGATATGTGAAGAGAAAAAGATTGGTGAAGTCAAGCATAGATCCCTTGCAGTCAGAATCAGGGGAATTTATAATGGGGAACAAAGAAATGGCAGACCAATTAAATACATACTTTGGTTCTGTCTTCACAAAGGAGGACACAATTAACCTTCCAAAGATGTTGGGGAGCATAGGGTCTAATGAAAGGGAGGAACTGATAGAAATCAGTATTTGTAGGGAAATGGTGTTAGGGAAATTGATGGGATTGAGGGCCAATAAATCCCCAGGGCCTGATAATCTACATCCTAGGGTACTTAAGGAAGTGGCCCTAGAAATAGTAGATGCATTGCTGGTCATCTTCCAAAATTCGATAGACTCTGGAACAGTACCCATAGATTGGCGGGTAGCTAATGTTACCCCACTGTTCAAAAAGGGTGGTAGAGAGAAAATGGGGAATTACAGACCGGTAAGCCTGACATCGGTAGTGGGGAAAATGCTAGAGTCCATTATAAAGGATGTAATAGCAGAGCACTTGGAAAACAGTGACCGGATCAGACAAAGTCAACATGGCTTTACAAAAGGTAAATCATGCTTGACTAATCTACTGGAATTTTTTGAGGATGTAACTTGTAAAATAGATAAGGGAGAACCAGTGCATGTGGTGTCTTTGGATTTTCAAAAGGCTTTCGATAAGGTCCCGCATAAGAGATTAGCGTGTAAAATTAAGGCACATGGGATTGGGGGCAAGGTATTGACTTGGATAGAGAACTGGTTGACAGAAAGCAAAGAGTTGGAATAAATGGCTCTTTTTCCAAGTGGCAGGCAGTGACTAGTGGGGTACCACAGGAATCGGTCCTTGGACCCCAGCTATTCACAATATATATAAATGATCTGGACGAGGGAACTATATGTAATATCTCCAAGTTTGCAGATGACACAAAGCTGGGTGGGTGTGTGTGCTGTGAGGAGGATGCCGAGAAACTCCAGTATGATTTGGACAGGTTGGGTGATTGGGCAGAAGCATGGCAGATGCAGTATAATGTGGAGAAATGCGAGGTTATCCACATTGGTGTCAAAAACAAGAAGGCAGACTATGATCTAAATGGCAATAGATTGGGAGAAGGGGAAGTGCAACGAGACCTGGGCGTCCTTGTGCACCAGCCGCTGAAAGTAAGCATGCAAGTGCAGCAGGCGGTTAAGAAGGCAAATGGTATGTTGGCCTTCGTAGCGAGAGGGTTTGAGTACAGGAACAAAGATGTCTTGCTGCAGTTGTACAGGGCCTTGGTGAGACCACACCTTGAGTATTGTGTGCAGTTTGGGTTGCCTTAGCTGAGGAAGGATGTTCTTGTCATGGAAGAACTGCAGCGAAGATTCACCAGGCTGATACCTGGGATGGCAGGAATGACGTATGAGGAGAGATTGGGTCGATTGTGCTTGTACTCGCTGGAGTTTAGAAGAATGAGAGGGGATCGCATCGAAACTTATAAAATTCTAACAGGACTAGACAGACTAGATGCTGGAAGGATGTTCCCGATGGTCGAGGAGTCCAGAACCAGAGGTCACAGCCTAAGGATAAGGGGTAAGCCATTTAGGACAGAGATGAGGAGGAATTTCTTCACCCAGAGTGTGGTGAACCTGTGGAATTCTCTGCCAAAGAAGGCAGTAGAAGCCAATTCATTAAATATATTCAAGAGTGAGTTGGATATATTTCTTAAGGCTAAAGGGATCAAGGGATATGGAGAGAAGGCAGGAACAGGGTACTGAATTTGGATGATCAGCCATGATCTCATTGAATGGCGGAGCAGGCTCGAGGGGCCGAATGGCCTACTCCTGCTCCTATCTTCTATGTTTCTATGACTGTCGTATGAGAAGAGATTGAGTAAACTCGGCCTGTATTGTCATGAATTCAGAAGAATGAGAGGGGATCGCATTGAAGCATACAAAATTATTACAAGGCTTGATAGGGTGGATGCTGGGAGAATGTTTCCCTCGGCTGGGGAGTCTAGAACCAGGGGCCACAGCTTCAGGATAAAGGGTAGGCCATTCAGGACTGAGATGAGAAGAAATTTCTTCACACAGAGGGTGGTGAATCTTTGGAATTCTCTACCCCAGAGGGCTGTGGAGGCTCAATCATTGGGTATATTCAAAACAGAAGTCGATAGATTTCTGACTAGTAAGGGCATCAAGGGATATGGCGATAGGGCCGGTGAATGGAGTTGAGGCAGAAGATCAGCCATGATCTTATTGAATGGCGGAGCAGGCTTGAAGGGCCGAATGGCCTATTCCTGCTCCTATTTCTTATGTTCTTATGTTCTTATGAGCAGTGTATTTGGCAGCTCCACTTCACCAAGGAGGTGGTCACAGAACTGTGCCACCTTCTGCAACCAGACCTGCAGCCTTAAAGCAGGGCAACAATAGCGCTGACAGTGGCTCTCAAGGTCATTGTGGGGAAGAGCATAACTAGGGGCCATCAATATAAGATAGTCACTGTAGTGGCGCTTCTTAGTTTCCAAACAGGCAGCCACTGAGCTGTGGGGTTTTTAACAACGAGTAGACGCGTGTCGAAATAAAACGTTCCCAAATGTAGCTTTGTCTTTTAAACTGTTTACTATAACACTTAACAAACGGAATTACAAAGCAAACACGTATAAACGAACACGGTCAAAAACTGTACTGCTCCAAACCTCACAGCTTCTGCCTCCTTCAACCACATGCAGTTTAAACTGTAAAATGGCTGCACCCATGTGTGGCTTAGGGACTGTTCCATTGTGGCAAGAATGAAGGGGGTGTCTCGGACTATACTACTGGAGCAAGAACATAGGGGGTTTCTTAATACAATAAGTCGGTCAGGTAAATTAACTGTATTATGCCATTTAACCACTATTTTAAAGTATTTTCTTAAGCTTTTATGGCTCTTACAGTAACAAGAAATCCAATAGGGAATTCTGAAGAAACGTCTTTATCCAGAGAGTGGTGAGAATATGGAACTTGCTACCACGGAGTGGTTGAAGCAAATAGTATAGATACATTTAAGGGGAGGCTAGATAAGCATATGAGGGAGAAGGGAATAGAGGGTTATGCTGATAGAGTTAGATGAGGAAAGATGGGAGGAGGCTCGAGTGGATCATAAACACCAGCATGGACTGGTTGGGTCGAATGGCCTGTTTCTGTGCCGTATATCCTATGTAACGAATGCACACACATGCCTTTGCAGGCACCGCATATCAATTCTGAGATGTACCGCAAACCACAAAGACTACCATTCACTTAATGTGCAGTTGGTGTGCGACCACATCCAGCATATCATGATGGTGAATGCCCGATATCCTGGCAGCAATCATAATGCTCGGAGACAAGGGCTATCCACTCTACATCTGGTTGATGACTCCCCTCCACAACCCCACCACTTGTGGTCAGCATTCATATAATGAGAGCCATACTGCCATGAGGAACTTCATTGAGAAGAGCATCAGGGTGCTAAAGCAATGGTTCTGCTGCTTTGACCACTCAGGATGCGCCATCCAGTATTCGCCGGAGCGGGTGTCCCATTTTGTGGTGGTCTGCTGCATCCTCCACAACTTGGCCATCATGGGGGCGCAGCCCTTGCCACCACGGGTTCCGCGATCACGTCAGAAGGACGAGGAGGAGGAACTGAAGGAAGAGGAGGTAGGGATGAGGTAGGCAGCAGATCCCCATTCCGGACAGGCTGTCCGTGAGCACCTCATCAAAATTCGGTTCCCCTGAGTGAAACCCCAGGTCCCCACTGCTCACCACTTCCCCACCTTACCATCCCTCTGTCACGGAACATGACAGCATCCTCATGGGCACAAAGCTGAAATGAAAGCCACCACAAAACAAACATTCCAAATATATAATTTATAAATGAATCAATGCAAAACTAAAAACAATGTCAACTAATCACCCTTGTGCATTCCCTTAGTGTCTGTCTTTTGTGTTCCTTTACCTACTCTAGTGCTTCTACGCAGTGCTCCCCAGTGGCTGCAGCATGGTTGGTGGAAGGCTGCTGACTTTCCAAGGGGAAAGACAGCAGATGGCCTTTCAGGACGACCTCGAGCAGCTCTGGGTCTCGAAGGCCCGGCTGTAGACTGCACCAACTCAGTATGGGCGGCAACAGTCTGGGCTGGCTGACTGACAGGCAGCAGCAAGGGCACTGGCGGAGTGGCAGTGGTGGGAGTAGGAATGCTGACACCCTGAGAGGACACAGCAGGTTCTTGCTCCACGGAGCCAATGCTACCACCCCGGGGCAGCGCCTCAGCATTCCTAGCCATCTGTTGGAGCACAGATTGCTGGAATGCTGTGAGGCCCTGCAAGCCCCTTTCCACACTCGTAAACCCAGGCACGATGGCCTCAGTCTGAGCTTGCCTGGCAGCAAACTGAGCCTGCATGAGAGCAGTCTGAGCTTCCACTGTAGCACTCAGTCTGTGCTGTAATGGAAGCTGCGACATTGCCCATCACACCCAGCATCATGGCTGGGTCCACAAGTGCCCTGGAAATTATCGGCTCCAAGCTCTGCGCAAAGCCCATGCAGTGTTGGAGCCAGACTCCTCCATGCTCCTTGACATTGACAAGAAGCTCTCTGGCAGACTTGCCATTGCACATAGCATTTCTGTGTGCATGGCCATCACCCTTCTTGTGAAGGCCGCCCCATTGAAAACATCATCAGAGTCCTGTGCAGCAAAACTCGTGCACAAACTCGCCCTCTGGGGAGCTGGCACCCGAGCTACCCTTTCCCCCTGGCCTGGCTGCAGCCCACTCATGTCCAGTGATTCACCACATGCAGATCCCCCCTCTATACTACCCTCTAAAGTTCATGCAGTGTCATTTTCTGAGCTGGTGCCTGGGAGTGTCAGATCGAGTGACAGTGCCTCTACTTCTCCTTCACTCTCCTCCTCTACAATGTCGTGGACAGGATGGGCTGCTGGCAGCTCTTGGGTATCTGAAAGAAGGAAGGCACAAGGGTCGGGTTGTCATAAAGGGAGGGGGAAAATCAAGATGTGCACGCTTACTCCATATGCAGCACTACAGCCTCAATGACGGCCCCTCCAATGCTCTCCAGCAAAGTCTGTTCCAGCTCAGTGAGGTTCTGAACATGTGCTTGCCCTCCACCCATCTGCTGCTGCTCACATCTGTTGTGAGCCACCTTTGCCTGCAAGAGAAAGGTAAGTGTGTCAGCGAGTGTAGTGCAATGTGTTTGGGTGATGTACCTGTCATGGTTGAATAGCTGGCAGTGTGTACAAGGTGTGAGATGTGGGTGTGAGTCTTGCAGCAGTGGTAAGCAATGTTTCCTGTAAGCTGCGCGGCCACATAGCTTATTAAAGTTTTTGCAATTTTAAAGTTCACGCATGCATGAAACTGTGGATGGGCCGTGCAGCCCCTTAAAGGGCCGCGCACCCAAAAAAAATTACAGAGAACATTGGTGGTAAGTGAGGGTGAGGTAAAGCTATGATTGTGAGGTATGAGTGGTGATTGCTGGAGATTGTTGGTAGGTGAGTGATGGGGGTGTGGTGCATTGAGCAGTGTGTAAGGCTGGTGGTGCAGTTGGTAGGATATGGCATTTGAAGATGCATTCACTGACCTTGACCACTCGTGTGGGGTCATTAAACCTCTTGCGTCACTGGATCCAGGTCTTGGGGGCAACACACATGGCTTCTACTATCTCCTCCGACTGCCTTCTGGCGTGCTGCCTGGAAGGACACCTGCCCCCCTGCGGATAGAGGACCTGTCATCTTCTGTGCACCCCCAGGACTAAGGCCTCCAGTGCTGCATCTAAGAACCTCCTTGCCCTCTTTTCCCTGTTGAGCCATGACTTCATCCAGAGTGACAATGAGGCGCTTCTGAAGCAAAGCACCTCCCCTTTAAGCAGTGCAGAGAGGCAAGGCAACATTGCATTGGCCTGTAAACAGCACCCGATATTGGCCCCGCTCTTGAGCACTAAGCCAACCAGCAGCGCATTTATTGCTGAGCTCAGGTCGGCTTGTCATTTTAATTCTCTGGCCCACTCCCACTCTGACCTCCCTGTCCTCGGCCTCCTTCACTGTTCCAATGAAGCTCAATGTAAGCTGTGGTACAGAGGGATCTGGGGGTCCTCGTACATGAAACACAATGAGATGAGGAGGAATTTCTCCTCTGAGGGTCATGAATCTTTGGAACTCTCTGCCCCAGAGAGCTGTGGAGGCGGAGTCATTGAATGTATTCAAGGCGGAGATAGACATATATTTGAGCTACAGGGGAGTCAAGGATTATGGGGAGTGGGCGGAAAAGTGGCGTTGAGGCCAAGATCAGATCAGCCATGATCTTATTGAATGGCGGGGCAGGCTTGAGGGGCCAAATGGCCTACTCCTGCTCCTATTTCTTATGTTCTTATGTTCTAAACTTGAGGAACAACACCTCATCTTTCTATTAGGTATTTTACAGCCTTCTGGACTCAACATTAAGTTCAACAATTTCAAATCATAAACTCTGCCCCCATTTTTACGACGGCAACTATTGATGATTCTGCTATTCCCATTTACACCACCTCCAGACCCATCTTTTGTTTCTCTACAAAAACAAAATACTGCGGATGCTGGAAATCTGAAATAAAAACAGAAAATGCTGGAAGTACTCAGCAGGTCAGGCAGCATCTGTGGAGAGAATAACAGAGTTAACCTTGACATTTACATGCGCCATTACTGTTATGTATTATGTGTTCTCCTCCCACCTGCGGTGGCGCTGTCACAGCAGAGAAATGGTTGGGGTTTTTCTCTTGGTTGGGTTTTTGTCTCTTTGTTCAGTACTCTCCAGAACCTTCTTTTTGAATAAAGTAACCTCATGTTTGAATCTCTGGGTATTGAGTCCTAATTGTGTCTAGGTAGAAAGGTACAGACACAAAAAAGTGGCGACGAGGATCGGATGAATCTGCGTTGTGGGAACTTTCTTGTTTTCGACTACAAAACACTCGGAACAGAGACGGGTGCAGTGAGTAAACAGAAATTAAAATTTGAAACGTGAGATGGCTACTATATTCGGAAACATCGGTGATTTCGATAAAAATGTGGCGCAATGGAGCGCTTATACGGAACGTTTTGACTATTTTGTTTTGGCGAATGCGGTGGCAAACGATAAGGTCGTGCCTACCTTTTTGAGTATGCTGGGAGCAAAGATGTTCAATTTACTGCGAAGCTTTGTACAGCCAGTTAAGCCAGGAACTAAAACATATAAACAACTAGTGGAAATTCTTGGAGCACATTTTTCACCGAAACCTCTGGTTATTGCTGAGAGATTTAGGTTTCACAAACAGAATCAAGAGGAGGGAGAAACAGTGACTATGTTTGTTGCTGCTTTAAAAAGGTTGTCAGAACACTGCGAGTTCAAGGAGGTGCTGAATGACACCATTAGAGACAAACTTGTGTGTGGTTTGCAAAGTGCTGGTGTACGGAGCTGGAATGCTGAAATTGTGGCAAAAAGGGTCACATTGAACGTGCCTGTAGAGGTAAAAAAAAGAACAGACAGAGCTGGGAAGCATGAAAGCAAAATGTCTGTATTTGGACAAGAGAAGAAAAAGAGTGTTCATTCAGTGCAGTATGATGGAACAAGCAAAATGGAGGGGAGCGACATCTCTGAGGAGGAAGAGGTGCACATACGGACGGTTTCAGGTGGTCCAAATGGCTACTGGGTGTCACCACTGGTGGAGCGACAATCAGTGCAGATGGAGGTGGACACAGGCGCGGCTGTGTCCCTTGTTTCAGACACTGTCTACAACAAAATGCTAAAGCATCTTACCCTTCAGCCAACAAATATTGTGCTAAAGACGTATACCGGCGAACCTGTGGCCATGAGAGGCGCCATTGAGGTGACAGTTAAATTGAAAGGACAGACTGCGAAATTGCCACTATATGTGGTAAAGAGAAATTACCCATCTCTACTGGGACGTGCGTGGCTAGAGAAAATCATGCTGGGCTGGCCTGCAGTCCACATGATGTCAAAAGGGGAGTCAGGTCTGACTGCAGTGTTAAACAAACATGCAGAACTCTTCAATGGGGAACTTGGGAGCATGTAAAAGATCAGCGTGAGACTGAACATTAAACCTGACAGCAAGCTGAAGTTTCACAAGGCCCGACCTGTACCCTATGCAATTAGGCCAAAAGTTGAGGCTAACTTGGAGGCCTTAGTCGAGAATGGAGTCCTGGAGCCTGTGAGCGTGAGCAAATGGGCCACACCCATTATTCCTGTCCTGAAAAAGGATGGATCTATTCGAATCAGCGGGGATTTTAAAGTGACTATTAACCCGGTGCTGTCTGCGGAACAGTACCCTCTTCCCCTCATTGGTGATCTTTTTACGGGCCTGGCCGGAGGGCAAAAGTTCAGCAAAATAGACTTATGCCAGGCTTACCTACAAATGCATGTCAATGACAAATCAAAGGAGTTGCTGACAATTGTGACACACAAGGGGCTATACAGGTACTGCCGCCTTCCGTTTGGAATTACGTCGGCCTCTGCTCTATTCCAAAGAGCAACGGATCAGATTTTGAGTGGACTGCCAGGAGGCCAGTGCTACCTGGACGACATCCTTGTCACTGGGACAAATGAGGAGGATCGTCTTCTGAACTTGGATGCGACACTACAGCGACTGAAAGAGTACGGACTCAGAGTTCGTAAGGACAAATGTGAATTCTTTCAGTCTTCAGTTACGTACCTGGGGCATGTGATTGATGCGAATGGCCTGCATAAGGTGCCGTCAAAGGTCAAGGCGATCGTGGAGGCCCCAGCACCCCAGAATGTGAGCCAGTTACGTTCATTCCTGGGGCTACTTAACTACTATGGAAAGTTTATTCCAGACTTAGCAACTGATGTAACGGCTTCAGCAATGTTGCTGTGTCAAGGCAAAACATGGAAATGGACTGAACTGTGCAACAAAGCATTCGTCCAAGCAAGGAAAGCATTGCTGAAGTCGGAGGTCCTGACACACTTCGACCCAAAGCTACCCGTGCAGCTAGCATGTGATGCATCACCATATGGTGTGGGAGCAGTCATATCCCACATCACCCCTTCTGGTGAAGAGAAACCTATCGCCTTCGCATCACGTACCTTGAACAAGGCAGAGAGGAACTATGCAAAGATTGCGCGCGAGGCCTTGGGAATCGTTTTTGGAATTCGAAAATTTCATCAGTACCTGTTTGGGAGAAGGTTCACACTCCTGACGGACCACCGTCCATTGACTTCAATCTTCGGGCCCCACACCGGAATTCCGTCTCTTGCTGCAAGCAGGATGCAAAGGTGGGCTTTACTGTTGTCAGGACACACATACGACATCAAATATCACAAATCAGACTTGCACGTCAATGCAGACGGTCTCTCGAGGCTGCCCTTGCCTGTTACTCCCCCAGAGCCTCATCAGATAGACATCTTCTACTTTAGACAAGCGGAGGGGGCACCTGTCACTGCAGTTTAGGTGCGAAGGTACACCCGCAATGATCCAGTCCTGTCTGAGGTAATGGACGATGTCATTCGAGGGAGAGCTATAGGAGATTCTCCTAGTTTGAAACCTTACATTTCAAAAAGAAGTGAGCTCTCCATCCAGGCAGGTTGTCTTCTCTGGGGATGCCGTGTCATCATTCTGCCACCTCTGAGGGAACCTGTACTGCAACAACTTCATACAGGCCACAGTGGGATGGTTCGGATGAAGGAAATGGCAAGAAGCTACTTCTGGTGGCCAGGTCTCGATGGAAATATTGAGGAGAAAGCCAAAACATGTTCCCATGTCAAAGGGTCCGGAATGTTCCACAGCTGGCAACCCTACACCCCTGGGATTGGCCTGAAGAAGTGTGGCAGCGAGTACATGTGGACTTTGCCGGTCCTTTCGAAGAGAAGATGTTTATGGTGGTTGTGGACACTCGTAGCAAGTGGCCGGAGGTCACTGTGATGAGGTCTACCACGGCAGAGAAAACAATTGAGAAACTTGGTGAGAGGTTCAGCCGTTATGGCTCACCGGAACAACTCGTAAGTGACAACGGTCCACAATTTGTGTCACAGGAGTTTGCAACCTTCCTGCAAGTGAATGGTGTCCAACACATCAGGTCTGCGCCCTATCATCCCTCTACTAACGGCCTGGCAGAAAGGTTCGTGCAAACTTTGAAGCACGCCTTGAAGGCATCGCAAGGTCAGGGCTCAATCCACCAACGTCTGAACAGCTTCCTGTTGTCCTACAGGAACGAGCCGCATGCCACAACCAAAGCTCCCCCCGCTTCGCTCATGAAGAAGAGGCAGTTGTGGACAAGTTTTGACTTTCTCAAACCTCCAAGGGCAGAGCAGGTTGTCCAACGTCAACAACGAGCTCAAGTTGAAAGGAGAGAGAAAAGAGCCAAGGAGAGACGGTTTCATCCTGGAGAGCATGTCCTAGCTCGAAACTACAACACTGGAATGAAATGGGCTCCTGCTACGGTGATCGCGCAGACGGGCCCTGTGTCTTACACGGTTGAGGCTGCTGAGGACGTCGTCTGGAGAAGACACACTGATCAACTGTTGCTAGGAGCAGAGACAGCCACAGAGGCTCCAACGGCTGGTTGGCCTGAACTGTTTCCGATGATACCGCAAACCAGCATCCTTTGCCACAGTGCTCTTCTCCAACACAGGAAGTCAAAGAGACTGTTCCACCTGTGCAGACTCCTGACTTTCGACTGACACAGTCACCTTCTCTATGTCAATGCCTACTGCTGTGGAAGCCAGCGATGACCGCCGGTATTCTGTCAGAGAGCGGCGGCCTCCAAGACGCTTGGATCTGTAGGCTTAGTAACTTACCTGTTGAGGAATAATGTGGACATTTCATATAAGAGGGGAGGAATATGTTATGTATTATGTGTGTTCTCCTCCCACCCGCGATGGCGCTGTCACAGCAGATAAATGGTTGGGTTTGTTCTCTTGGTTGGGTTTTTGTCTCTTTATTCAAAAAGAAAGGTTCTGGAGAGTACAGAACAAAGTAACCTCATGTTTGAATGTCTGGGTATTGAGTCCTAATTGTGTCTAGGTAGAAAGGTACAGACACAACAATTACTGTCTCCTTTTGCCTTGCATCATCATCCCTTTTGTCTTTTAATCTCTCCTGCCTTCCATCCCATCACAGACCTTCCCTTTGTTCTTTCCTCCCCTCCCCCCTTTCCCTGCCTCTATACTTGCTTAAAACTTGGTACATCTTTAATCTTTTCCAGTTTGGACGAGAGCTCATCGACCTGCTGAAACGTTAACTCTGTTTCTCTCTACATAGATGCTACCTGACCTGCTGAGTACTTCCAGCATTTTCTGTTTTTATTCCTGCCTGTGGTGAAGTAAGTCTTATAAGTATATACCTTATTCTACCTGTGTATAGTTTCCTATTGTAATCTATTGTAACCCTGCTGTTTTCTTGGTTGGCCAGGAATGCTGATGTACTGTATACCACTCTGATTGTCCTGATCTGTTACTTCGCCCCTGGCTCCGCCTCCTAGTTCACTTCTGAGAAGCTGATCAGAAGGCTAACATGTGTGTTCTGTTCTGTCCAGTTCTAAGCTATTAAAAGCCAACTGTTTGAGTTATAACTACCAGTCTCTGTAGCTATTTAAGGTATATCACTGCCCTTACCTGATGTCATCACACACACAGTTGCAGCAGCGATCAGAAACGGGGAGCTTAGCAGATTTTTTTCTCTAATCAAAAAGTGAGATCTATCCGAAACAAAATCAAAACAAGCTGGAAATATTCAGCAGATCAGGCAGCATCTGTTGAAAGAACACAAGTTGATGTTTCAAGTGAGGAACTCTTCCTTTGACTGCAACGCAGTATTGCCAACTCCCATGATATAATGGTGGGACACGCGACTTTTAATGAAAATTTACCCCAACTCGCGATCTCGCGATTCCACTCACATAAGTCATGATTTTTTTTCAGCTGTATTAATCTTTGTCAATGCCTCCTGTAATTGGCTGCTGGGGACACATGGGTTGGGTTCGTGAGTCCCATTGGTTTTCCATCATTAGGATCCAACCAGCCGCAACTTTTACGTAAAAATAATCAATCAGTTGGTGAATCCAAAGCAGCACATCAACTACTGAAACAACCCAATAAACTCTCCTCGCTATGAACTTCGGTTTGGTTTCTGACTGCAGCACCTCCGGAGAGGGCAGTGACCTCAGCACACAGGGCCGAGGATCCGCCGAGAGGCAGTGGCTGTCACCGGTCCATGGACAGGAGCGGTTGGTATTTGACACAGAGGCTTGAATGAACCGCGCTGCAGTGGCTTAGGGTGGAAATATCTTTGATGTCAGGCTCACTTCGCCCCTGTTTAAAACCTAGAAATCTTAAAATCCTCCTCACCACGGGCGCTGCCATCTTGGAGTTAAAGGTAAAAGGTCGCAGTGAGGGCATGTGATGTCATTTTGGCAGCTCTGCTGTGTTCTATATCGATTTGAACATAATTTTCCAAAGTTTAAAAATGCCCCAAAATATGTTCTCGGAATCAAGTTACAATTGAAGCAGGCAGTAGTAAACTAAAACCAATGAACCTGTGTTCGGTTTAAACCCACTGGCTAAATGATTGTAATCGATTCCCAGGTAATGTTACTGATATTTAGCACTGGGTTAAATCTCATCCTCTGCTGCACTCAGTTCATTTGGTCACGTGCTCAGGATTAATTTAGAATATTGAACATTAATTTTAAATTCTGTCCAACCTGGGGCAGGGACATAAACATGGTTAAAAGCAGAAAACCATGCCTATAACGTGGGCTGCATTAATTGCAAAATAAAGACAGGCAAGGAAAGCCATTCTTAGCTCACCTAACTAAAGGGAATTCCTACAAGATCCATTTGGCTAGCTTTTACTTCTTGAAATGGATGTATGTGCCAACTACTGATTACTCTGTGTGAAAGAACCAACTGTTAATCAATATTAGTTTATGTTTGAAAAAAAATAGCAACTCACGATTTCTTACCAAATCTCATGATTTTTATGAGTTTCTTTCATGATTTATGAGACGGTGGGGTTGGCATTACTGCAAGTGCGACCCTGAGCTCCCTGCTATTTCAATTCTCCACCCCACTCCCACTCTGAGCTCTCTGTTTCCGGTCTCCTGCACTGTTCCAATGAAACGCAAATCACTTCTGCCATTTAACCATCTCCCGTTCCCCACCTGAGATATTCCTTTGTCTGCTATTTTAACACAGGCACGAATCCATTTATTTTAAATGGGTTAATGCCTCTACTAAACTAACAGACAAAGGAATGCCACATGAACAGAACACATAATGTGCTCACCCAGTAAAATTGGCATCAGTAGGTTGGGTTAAGCAGTGTGACTGGTCAATTCAACACCAATAATGCCGGAGCTTCAATGTCTGATCCAGCTAGCGTTTGTTTTTCCCATCACTTTAAAACTACACAAGTCATTCAAGGGACTACTTCTATGAGAGCTGCTCTGTCTGACAACCATAGTCAGTTCTAAAGTTCAAAGTAAAACTTGGGCACTCACCAAAAATCACATTTCTAAACATATCTCATTTACAAGGTATTTTCAGTTTTGCTTCCAAGATCAGTGGAGCCTTTGTTTATAGAAGCACATTAAAGCTGAAAGTTTCTCAGTAACTTACATCGAAAATAAAGTGTTGGAATAGGGCTTGCATGTGCTGGCACCATGCCAGAGATTGAAGGCGTTTTACTGTAATATCTTATGCAGTTTAAGGAAGAGCCTTGTTGCTGCCACCAGCATGCTACACAGATTGTTGATATTCTAGGACAAGAGGTGTGTCCTTCTCCTTTCCACCACATCCCCAAAGCCTTCTCCATCCGCAATATTCTCTCTTTACTGATCAGTGGCTGCTCCTAATGATTTTGAATTCCAGCCCACATAGAGAATTAGTTATGCAGCTTTATTCTGCGTGTGAGGCGTTTTGAAGAATCTTTTTACGTGTATTCATTACAAAGGTCAGTTTGTTTCTTGACTACAGTTTGAGTGTTGCATATGCTGTGCCACATAATCGAGTAGTAGCATATAACCAGCCAAAATGAGGGCAGATTTTAAATTAGAACAACATGATCTTGAAAAAAAAAGCCTCAGTAGGAGTGTGGGCGAGTAAACCTTTTCTAATTAAAAAAGGAGGGGAAATACTTTAAGTGAAATTAATCTTTCAGATTTAATTATCCATAGTATTTTACATTACATGAGAAAGGTTTAATCTATTTAGGATTGATCTCTAATTGGTTGCACTGTATAAAAACAGAAATTTCTTAAAAATAAACTGCATTGCAAAAGTCATTTTTTGGTAAGAGGCCAAGTTTACTTATAAACTTTCTAACCACAAATAAAGGATTGTGGTGAATAGCAGCTTTAAACAATAACCATCAGCATTGACCACAACTGGCTATTTGAGATAGGTGGAAGTTGAAATCAGATCCATTTACAGTGACAGCCACCATCACAGACACAGGCAGCACACATGGTTTTTGTATCTTCTAATAAATATAGACCACAATTTCTGATGAACTGGTTTTTTTTTGATTCAAATAAATATTTCTCCTGGATTGTTTTGATTCATCCATGTTGCTGAACCATCAGATTTCTGAAATTCAATCACAGAGAAAAAACATAGAAAAATAAAATAAATGAGGTTATGTAACCAAATTCTTAAATGGCTACTAAATTTAGGTTAAAGTTCATTTGCTTCCAATGGAAAGTTGCTAGAGTTGAATAAATATAGTTATTAAAAGCATATAGTTCATTTCTAAAAGTTACAACTAATAAATGTAGGTTTGAATCTGTATTTCTCTCATATGGCTCAATGAACAATCTGTGTGCTAATAATTGTTGGTCCTGCTTATTGCAAGAAATGTTAAAAAGGTCACCAGGGTCAGCTGCACTTGACTAATCAATAGTTTTCAAATGTATTGATGCTTGGAGTACAACTGAAAGTTCCTGAGAGGTCAAGGAGATCAGGATGGAAAAGGCTGCTTTATCTGAAGCCTGCGTTAATGCTTGTAAGATGTCAGATATCCCTAGTGTTTACCACAGTCGCACAACTGGTAAAGCCTGACACCAAATATCAGCGTTCAAACACAGCACAACAAACAATGGATAATTGTTCTGTTGCATGGAATGTTATTAGTCTGCACTATTTAAGCCACGTGACATTTTTTAAAAATTGTTAAGAGTTTATGCAGTCGTGTCCTTCATGAGAAACCTGCTGCTATTTTGTTAGGACTATTCGAGCACATCTTGGGTGGGAGAAGTGAACTTTGCAATACATTATCATTACAAATAAAGGTGAAAGCTGGAGGAATATGCCATGATTTTAAAGCAATTACAGTTCCTTTTCTTGCCAGGATGTAGCAATAAATTACAAATCTGCCACTTGGAAGATCATATTACCTCAGCATTTGCCAGGGAGGTACATTTTATAGACTGTGACTTGCGTGCAGTTTCAAATACTGTATTAAATTCTCCTCAGTGTGTTATTAATCTTCAGTGAAACTGACACACACAGTCTGATGATGCTCAGCTAGGAGAAATGTTAAATAGTTAATAATAACAGATTCATGATTGCTCCCTGTAATAAGGTTTTATCAAGCCTCTGTCAATTTAATAGCTAGCTTAATCAAGATCAGAGTATGTATTTGGGGTGAAGGTGATCATCATGATTATTCTGTTAGTGAAAATCTTGTTATCATTTAAGGAGGTTGCCATCCAATTATAGTTGTTCCCACTCAATTTTTTTTCTCTTTTTTAGAAATATTTCATACAGTAGAAAAAAACAGAAAAGAATTTTAGCTATTCACCAAATTTTAATTCCCAGACATTGATGCTGTTCATGTACTTGTAAAATAATCCTTAAAGAGGCAGTGTCAGTATCTTTTACCATGTTGTAAACACAGCAAGGTTTGTTGATGAACCAATGATATTATCGCATTATAGGTCATGTCTGGTACTGGATTTGTTTGAATTTTTTTAATAACAGCTAAGGTACAGATTCTAAGGATCACAGGGAGTAGTAGACAGCCATGGATTAGACTTAAACTCATCGGTCACCATAGTGGTTAGGACTCATCCCATTTTGGGTGCAATCATATAGGCCGACATTTTCAACTCTGCAGGTCTATGTGTTTCTTCCCCTTTGTGGAACAGCCAAGTGATTTCTTCCCTTGTATTAGCAGCTTTCTGTAAGTGGATTGATTTGGGTCATTTGTAGTTTTTTTCCATTTGCTGCGGGTCAACACAATCCGATCCTTCACTTTTCTATGAGGGAAGTATTAAAGGATGTTTTTAAAACATATATATCTCCAGATATGCCATTTTCTATTTCCACCAGAAGCTGTGAGAGAAAATGGGAACACAGTAATATAGGGAGGGGAAGCGAGAATGCAAGCACTCATTTTTATCTTCCTGCCCTAAATACTCATTCCACCTTAATGACCTAATCCTTCAGAGCACAGAGGGCTAGAAATTGGATACGGCCCAAAAACGGGCGCGGGTATTGCGAGGAGTGATTAGCCCACACCCGTTGAGCCCGATGTAGGCAGCACGTAAACTTCATGCTGCCTGCTAATGAAAATGATTGCAGAGGTAAGAGAGCGCTAAATGCGCTGGTCAGTGGCTTAGCGCCTCATGCAAGGTCATGCCCCAATTAAAGCTACCTGGACTTTTGAAAGGCAGCCTGCACCTCTTAAAGGGAGGTGCATTCTGGCGTAAGCAGATGGTGGAAGTGGCTGGGAAACAGACTGAGGAGCAAGAAAACTGAATGATGGTGCAACATGGCAGCGAGAGAGCTCCCAGATTTTCAGACGCAGCACTGGAGGCCTTGGTGTGGGAGCTGGACAGGAGAAGAGAGGTCCTCTATCCACAGGGGGCCAGGAGGCCACGCAGACAAACTGTGAGAAGGCATTGGGACCAGATAGCCGTCACTGTCAATGTGAGCAGTATAGCCCCCAGGACCCGAATACAGTGCTGCAAGAAGTTTAATGACCTCACACGAGTGGTTAAGGTCAGTGAATACATCTTCAAATGCCATATCCTTACAACTGAACCACTAGGCTCTCACAATCTCAATTCACCACCCCCCCCCCTTCACTCACTTCACCAACAATGTCTATCGATCACGACTCATACCTAACATCCATAGCTTCCCCTCACCTGCACACCCTCACACACTTAGCACTGCTGCAAGCCTCACACCCACATCTCACAGCTTGCACATGCATGCCCACCACATCACCCAAACAGATTGCACGACACTCACTAACACACTTCCCTCTTTCCTGCAGGAGAAAGTGAAGCATAACAGGAGGCAGCAGGGGCTACCCGAAAGGGCATAGGCCTGCCTGCATAACCTTACCCCAATGGGGGAGATGGTGCTGGCCATCATTGGGAGGGATGTTGCTGAGCCTGTGGCCAGCGGCTGAGCTGAATCAACTGATGATGACGGTATCTTCATACCTAATTCTTCTTCTCACATCCCACTTCCCCATCATCTCACAATCTCTTCTGATTTACAAGCTGCAGATGGTGTAAGCCTCTTGCTTTCCCCTCCTCTCCTCACCACAACCTTATCCTTGTCCCTTTCTCTTTTTAGATAGCCAAGAACTGCAACTTGGCCAAGTACTGGTGAAGCAGCACCAAATGCTAGTGGATGAAAGTAGTGATGCAGAACACATAGCACCATCACTCGATTTCACACACGCAGCCACCAGCTCAGATATTGACACTGCGTGTACTTTAGAGGATAGGTTAGATGCGGGATCTGCACTTGGTGAGACACGGGGCACGAGTGGTCTGCAGCCAGGGGAGGGGGAAAGGGTAGCGCAGGTGCCAGCGTGCCAAAGGGCGAGGTTGCATATGAGTTCTGCTGCACAGGACTCAGATGAGGACTTTGATACGGCAGCCTACAGAAGAAAGTTGATGGGTATGCACAATGAAATGCTTGATGCATTGGCAGGCCTGCCAGAAAGCCTGAATGCAATGTCAAGGAGCATGGAGGAGTCCAGCACCAACCTTGCAGAGGGTTTTCTGTAGAGCGTGGAACCCATCCTTTCCAGTGTGGCAGGGGTGGGCAGATCCATTAGTGCACTTGTGGACCCAACCACCATGCAGGGTCTGATGGCTGATGTCTCAGCTGCCAATGCAGCACAAGCAGAAGCCACCCAATCGAAGCTCAGACTGCTGTCACGCAAGCTCAGACTGTGCCATCATGGCTGGGTTTAACAATGTTGAAAGGAGCTTGCAGGGTATTGTCGTGTATTGATTGCGAGTTTGACACCAGTCAATACGGTAATGTAATGTGCGAGTTTGACACCAGTTAATACGGTAATGTAATGTGCATTGCATTATGGGAATTACCCAGGAAAGCAGCAGTCAGCCATTTTACCAATAAAGAGAAGATTGCAGTTATAAGCCTGTCTGCCTGACTCAGATTTAATTCGACGTATCTACATGCTTGATTGAACGCATTAAAGCATAGATACAACATTGGCGATGAGGACAACGAACAGGAATCATTTTAAATAGGTAGTTGCCCAAGTTTTAGTTAGCTAGGATGGAGAAGACCGGCATTCAAAATTTTGCTTGCTTCACCGAGCCAGCCACGTTGGGTCCAAGGTGGACGAGGTGGTTAACGTCTTTTGAGCTTTATGCCGACGGCAAAGGACTCATTATCGATGATACCTCTACAGCTGCCATGAAGCAGAGGAGAAGAGCTCTACTTCTACACCTAGCAGGACCAGATGCCCAGGGTATCTTTTCGACTCTACCGGACACAGGAGAGCCAGCAGACTACAAGGCGGCGGTTAGTGCTTTGAATCACTACTTTGTGCCCCAAGTCAATGCAGCATTTGCTAGACAGACTTTTCATAAGTTGTCCCAGAAGGCACGTGAGACTGTGCAACAATTTGCTACTCGCTTGCGGCAGGCTGCTAAAGACTGTGCTTTTGGGGGGGTGGCGGATAATCAAATAAGAGACGCTATCCTGAGTAGGTGCACGTCAGCCTATGTGCGGAGGAAATTGCTAGAGGAAGGGCATGATCTAACGCTCGCCCGCACGTTACAATTGGCCTCACTATGTGAAAACATCGAGGAGCAGATGTCAGCCATGTCATGTACAGAGAAGGCGGAGACAGATACTGTTCATCGCGTTACACAGAAAAGAGGGTGTTATGCGAAAAGCTCGACAAAGAAACCAAAGGGAAATGGTGATAGGAACGAAAGGAAATGTTACAGATGTGGACACACAAACCACATGGGCAGAGATCCAAAATGCCCAGTACGCGGACAAACGTGTCATAAGTGCAAGGGAAAGGATCATTTCTCCAAAGTATGCCGCACAAAGGGTACAAAGAAACACAGTGTGAACAATGTAGAGGAACAAAATGACTTTGCATTTGCTGTTACTAGAAATAACGTGACAGAGAGACTTACCTTTTGTGTGGGGGGAGTAAACCTGAGAATGTTAATTGATTCGGGTGCAACTAATAATGTGATAGATGAGAATACATGGGAAGGATTAAAGTCAGAACACATTACGTGTCAGTCACGTGTCCCTAAGACAAAGAGAAAGTTATTCTCTTATGCTTCTAGCCGACCACTGTCAGTTAAAGGTGTATTCACATGTGGGATTACAATAGGTAAGAGAACTGAGCAGGCGGAGTTCATTGTGGTTAAAGGCCATGGAGAGCCGTTGCTAGGAAGGGAGACAGTCATGAAACTGGGAGTTTTGAAAATAGGCGCAGATGTCTCAACTGTGGTAGATGTAAGACAGCTATTAGAACAGCGGTATCCAAAGGTGTTCCAGGGAGTAGGAAGGCTGAACACAAAACAGATCAGTTTGTATATCGACCCACAAGTGAAGCCTGTGGCCCAGCCACTCAGGCGTATACCATTCAACTTAAGGGGGGCAGTAGAGGCCAAAATAAAACAATGGAGGGACATGGACATTATCGAACCTGTAACTGGTCCCACTCCATGGGTAAATCCTGTGGTTATTGTACCAAATGCGGATAAGGATGTAATGTTATGCCTAGACATGAGACGAGCAAACCAGGCAATAGTGAGGGAAAGATAGCCAATCCCCACCGTTGATGAGATACTCCAAGGTATGAATGGCTCGACGGTGTTTAGTAAGCTAGACCTGAAATGGGGTTATCACCAGCTAGAACTGACCCGAGTCACGAGAAATCACAATGTTTGTGTAATGTATGTACCTTTAAGGGGAGAACTACTTTTTACAGCTCCTGTATACTGTAGTACCGGCAGTGACCACACCTGTATATAAACCCTGAGTAGTGATCTGTACACTTAGTTCTAGAGTAACCCTCTTTCAGTAAACACCTGTTGAATCGTTCCCTGCAGTCTCTTGTCTGATTATTGAAGGACACAACATTAAGATACACAGATCTAACATTGGCGACGAGCAGATTCGAACCAACCTGCAACTCTGCATCACCTCCCAGGGATTCGCTCCTGGAGAACAGTGGAAGAAGGTCGAGTCCAGAAGCACGGGCGTCGACCACGGGCAAACGCCCAGTCATCCAGCGGAGATTTGAGCATCGCAGGGTAGGCTGTCGAGAGCCAGGCTTGGTTTTCCAGTCACAGTGGTCCAGCGAAACGGGCTGGCAACAGGTACTGCGCAGACCCTTCCCGGACAGCGACGGGCTAGAGCCCGACCGAGCGGCACAGAAAAAGGCCGAGCAGCGTCGATGGGGGAGAGAGAGAGGGCAGAGCACACAGGGCGCAGCCGGTGTTCAGGACCGAGCGGCATCAACGGGGGAGAGAGGCGAGAGAGAGCAGAACGCAGCCGGTGTTCAAGGGCCGAGCAGCGTCAACGGGGGAAGAGAGCCGCGCAGGAAAACGCGCAGAGCGCAGCCGGTGTTCAAGGGCCGAGCAGCGTCAATGGGGGAGAGAGGCGCGCAGGAAAACGCGAGGCACTGCCATTGCCACGAGGACCGCAGAGAGCAGCGTTGGCTACAGTGCAGGAGCAGCGCATGAAACCCACAGGGCATCGCCATTTGCCACGAGGACCGCCGAGAGCGGCATTGGCAGCAGCGCGGGAGACGCCATTTTAAGCCGCAGCGCGGAAGAAAGGAAAGCGCGGGAGACGCCATTTTAAGCCGCAGCAGGGAAGAAAGGAAAGCGTGGGAGACGCCATTTTAAGCCAGTCTAACCACACCCAAAAATGCCGAAGAGTGGCAGTATCACAGCGTTCAACAATGAAGTCGAAGATTGGACGACATATGTCGAACGCATAGAAGTATACTGAAAGGGCAAATGAAGTGCCAGATGACAAGAAAGCGCTGGTATTGTTGAATTCAATGGGTGCCAAAACGTATGGCTTACTATGAAACCTAGTAACCCCAGAGAAGCCAGTAGAAAAGGATTTTGAAAACATAGTGTCAATCCTACAGGACCACTTAAACCCCACACCACTGCTGATAGCAGAAAGATTTAAGTTTCAAAAAAGGAACCAGCATAAAGATGAAAGTAATTCTGAGTATTTAACGGAACTGTGCAAGCTATCGAAACACTGCCAGTTTGGAATGGGACTAGCAGATACTTTAAGGGACAAGTTTGTGTGTGGGCTTCAAAGTGAAGGAACCCAGAAACGGCTTCTATCAGAAAAGGATCTTACGCTGGACAAGGCTTTCAGCATTGCAGTATCACACGAAGCAGCAGCACGGGGCGCTGCAGAGATACAACGGAGACCGCAAGAATATAGCACAAATGAAATGTCATACGGAACAGTGAAGTGCTATCGCTGCGGCAGAACAACACACGACCATAATGATTGCTGGTTCAAGGACAAAGTGTGGAAAAGTAGGACACATAGCAAGAGTCTGCAGGTCGGGAAAGAAAACCAGCAGCAAGAAATCTCCACAGGAGAAGTACAAGAAGGTACATAAGGTGATGGAGAGTAGTTCAGATGAACAGAAGAGTGATACAGACACCGGAAGCAAGGAGCTGGGTTGTCTGAAACTACATAATGTGATCAAAACGGAGGATCACCAAACTATCTGGGTCACGCTCAAGATAGCAGGAGTCCAAGTGAAAATGGAATTGGACATAGGATAAGCCCTAACAGTCATAAACCGAAGGGACTACAAGCGGCTATTCTCACATATACCCTTGAGAGATACAAAGATTGTCTTGAAGACGTACATGGGGCAAAAAGTCTACCCCAGAGGAAAAATAAGGGTGAACGTTATATATAACGGCAAGGAAACACCAAAAATGGACCTATATGTATTGCCAGATGGAGGACCACCACTACTAGGACGTGAATGGATCCAGAAGATACAGCTAGATTGGCATTCCATACAGGCACTGACTGTGGCTGCCAAAAAGGATGACGACATCACACCTGGGCGACTGTCAAAGATCCTAACTGACGCAAAAGAAGTGTTCCAGCAAGGACTTGGAACACTAAAAGGCATGACAGCGACGATTAAAATTGAAGAAAACGCAAGCCCAAAATTTTTTAAGGCCAGACAGGTACCTTATGCGATCCGCCCAGCCGTCGAAGCAGAGCTGGAGAGTCTGGAACGTTCAGGTGTACTGTCCAAGGTAGACTGGAGCGAGTGGGCTACACCCATCGTCCCTGTGATGAAAAAGTCGTTGAGCAGTACGCCTGGGGAACCAAGGAAGGTTTGCATCTGTGGGGACTTTAAGGTAACAGTGAACCCGGTCCTTCACACCGTACAATATCCAGTTCCGCAGATTGAAGATATTTTCGCCTCGCTATCTGGAGGGAAACGCTTCACTAAGATTGATCTGGCCCAGGCGTATCTGCAAATGGAGGTAGAAGAAGCATCAAAAAAATACCTCACAATCAACACCCATATAGGTCTCTATCAATACAACCGGCTGGTATTCGGGGTAGCATCAGCTCCGGCTATTTGGCAGAGGGCAATGGAACAAGTCCTGCAAGGGATCCCAGGGACCCAGTGTTATTTGGACGAAATCCTGGTCACGGGCGAAAATGACAGTGATCACCTTGCCAACCTGGAGCAGGTGCTCACTAGATTGCAGGAATATGGGCTCCGAGCTAACCGCCCCAAATGCGAGTTTTTTAGCAAACAGATCTCGTATTGCGGCCACGTTATCGATAAAGAGGGGTTACATAAGTCCCCAGAGAAGATTGAGGCAGTAGTCAAGGCTCCAGCACCGGAAAATGTGTCACAACTGAGGTCGTTCCTCGGGCTGGTAAACTACTACCTAAGTTCTTGCCAAATTTGTCTACAATCCTACACCCACTGAACACCCTACTGCAAACTGGGGTGCCATGGAAGTGGAGTGACGAATGTAGACGAGCTTTCCAGAAGAGCAAAACACTAATCACATCGAAAGAGGTATTGGCCCATTACAACCGGGCATTACCAATTCGGTTGGCATGTGATGCGTCACCCTATGGCATTGGAGCGGTGCTGTCGCACAAATTCTCGGACGGCTCAGAGAGGCCAATAGCCTTTGCGTCACGATCACTAACCTCAGCCGAGCGTAACTACGCCCAGATTGACAGGGAGGCCCTCAGCCTAGTGTGGGGAGTGAAAAAGTTCAAAAAGTACCAACGACATAGGTAAAAAGAGGGATGAGGTCCTGCAGCAAGAATTTAGGGAGCTAGGTGAAGGATTAAAGAGCAGGACCTCAAGGGTTGTAATCTCTGGATTACTCCCGGTGCCACGTGCTAGTAAGTATAGAAATAGGAAGATAGAACAGATGAATGCGTGGCTAAAGGGATGGTGCAGGGGGGAGGGCTTTAGTTTCCTGGATCACTGGGTCTGCTTCTGGGAAAGGTGGGACTTGTACAAGTCGGACGGTTTACACCTGAACCAGAGGGGAACCAATATCCTTGCGGGGAGGTTTGCTAGCACTGCTGGGGGGGGTTTAAACTAACTTGGCAGGGGGATGGGGTACAGAGTGGAGCTATAGTAGGGGGTGATTTACAGCCAAATACAGAGGGAAAAACAAGTCAGCTGGGAAGGCAAAGCAAATATGTGAAGGCAAAAGAGAATATGGCAGGGCTGGAAGGCATTTATTTTAATGCAAGGAGTCTTGCAAATAAGGTGGATGAACTGAAGTTGTTGTTGAACACATGGGAGTACGATATTGTTGCTATCACGGAGACATGGTTGAGGGAGGGTCAGGACTGGCAGCTCAATATTCCGGGGTATAGAATCTTCAGGCGAGACAGAGGGGGGTGTAAAAGGGGAGGGGGTGTTGCAATATTAATTAAGGAGTCAATTACTGCTGTAAGGAGGGATGATATATTAGCGGGTTCCTCTAATGAGGCCATATGGGTAGAACTTAAAAACAAAAAGGGGGCAAGCACTTTGCTGGGAGTGTACTATAGGCCCCCAAACAGTCAGGGGGAGATAGAGGAACAGATATGTAGGCAAATCTCAGAAAAGTGTGAAAATAATAGGGTAATAATAGTGGGGGATTTCAACTTCCCCAATATAAATTGGGATAGTCAGAGTGTGAAAGGCTTAGAGGGTGCAGAATTCTTAAAGTGCATCCAGGAGAGCTTTTTGAGCCAACATGTAGAAAGTCCTACAAGAGAGGGGGCGGTACTGGACCTAATTCTGGGGAATGTAGCCGGGCAAGTGGTGGAAGTGTCAGTAGGAGAGCATTTTGGCGACAGTGACCACAATTCGGTGAGATTTAAGGTGGTCATGGAAAAAGACAAAGACGGCCCGGAAATAAGGGTTCTAAATTGGGGGAAGGCCGATTTTAATATGATAAGGCAGGATCTGGCCAAATTGGACTGGGAGCAGCTACTTATAGGAAAATCCGCATCAAAACAGTGGGAGACTTTCAGAAGGGAAATAGAGAGAGTACAACGCCAACATGTTCCTGTAAAGGTCAAGGGTGGGACCAACAAGCAAAGGGAACCTTGGATGACAAGGGATATACAAAAATGCATTAGAAATAAAAGGGGGGCTTTTGGCAGTTACAAAAGACTAAAGACGGAAGAAGCCCTAGAGGAGTATAAAAAATGCAGGGGCATACTTAAAAAAGAAATTAGGAGGGCGAGGAGGGGCCATGAAATAACACTGGCGAGCAAAATAAAGGAAAATCCTAAGATGTTTTATAAGTATATTAAGGGCAAGAGGATAACCAGGGAAAGGGTAGGGCCCATTAGGGACCAAAGTGGCAATCTGTGTGTAGAGCCAGATGATGTAGGCGGGGTTTTAAATGAATTTTTTGCATCTGTGTTCACTATGGAGAAAGACGATGCAGACATAGAAATCGGGCAAGGGGGCTGTGACATACTTGAACATATTAGCATCGAGAGGGAGGAGGTGCTAGCGGTTTTAGCAGGCCAAAAAGTGGATAAATCCCCAGGCCCAGACGAGATGTATCCCAGGCTGCTGTGGGAGGCAAAGGAGGAGATTGCAGGGGCTCTGACACAAATTTTCAGAACCTCTCTGGCCACAGGGGATGTACCAGAGGACTGGAGAACAGCTAACGTAGTACCATTATTCAAGAAGGGTAGCAGGGATAAACCAGGGAATTACAGGCCAGTGAGCCTAACATCTGTGGTAGGGAAATTATTGGAAAAAATTCTGAGGGACAAAATTAGTCTCCACTTGGAGAGGCAAGGATTAATCGGGGATAGTCAGCATGGCTTTGTCAAGGGTAAATCATGTCTGACAAATCTGATTGAATTTTTCGAGGGGGTGACTAGGGGGGTGGATGAGGGAAATGCTGTGGATGTGGTTTACATGGACTTCAGTAAAGCTTTTGACAAAGTCCCGCATAGGAGACTGGTCAAGAAGGTAAGAGCCCATGGGATCCAGGGTGCCTTGGCGCGTTGGATCCTAAACTGGCTGAGTGGCAGGAGGCAGAGGGTGATGGTCGAAGGTTGCTTTTGTGACTGGAAGCCTGTGTCCAATGGGGTACCTCAGGGATCGGTGCTGGGTCCCTTGTTGTTTGTGATCTACATAAATGATTTGGATGAGAATGTAAAAGGTATGATCAGTAAGTTCGCAGATGACACGAAAATTGGTGGGGTGGTAAATTGTGAGGAGGAAAGCCTCAGGCTACAGGACGATATAAACGGGTTGGTCAGATGGGCGGAAAAGTGGCAAATGGAATTTAACCCTGAAAAGTGCGAGGTGATGCATTTTGGATGGACAAATAAGGCAAGGGAATACACAATGAGTGGTAGGACCCTAGGAAGTACAGAGGGTCAGAGGGACCTTGGTGTACATGTACATAGATCCCTGAAGGCAGCGGAACAGGTAGATAAGGTGGTTAAAAAGGCATATGGGATACTTGCCTTCATTAGCCGAGGCATAGAATATAAGAGCAGGGAGGTTATGATGGAACTGTACAAAACGCTGGTGAGGCCACAGCTGGAGTACTGTGTGCAGTTCTGGTCGCCTCACTATAGGAAGGATGTGATTGCTTTGGAGAGGGTGCAGAGAAGATTCACCAGGATGTTACCTGGGATGGAGCGCCTCAGCTATGAAGAGAGGCTGGACAGGCTGGGGTTGTTTTCCTTGGAGCAAAGAAGGCTGAGGGGGGACCTGATTGAGGTGTACAAAATGATGAGGGGCATAGATAGGGTAGACAAAGAGGAACTTTTCCCCTTAGTAGGGGGGTCAATAACAAGGGGGCATAGATTCAGGGTAAGGGGCAGGAGATTTAGAGGGGATTTGAGGAGGAACTTTTTCACCCAGAGGGTGGTTGGAATGTGGAACTCAATGCCTGAAAGGGTGGTAGAGGCAGGAACCCTCACAACATTCAAGAAGCATTTGGATGAGCACTTGAAATGCCATTGCATACAAGGCTATGGACCAAATGCTGGAAAATGGGATTAGACTGGACAGGGATGGATGGGCGGCGCAGACACGATGGGCCGAAGGGCCTCTTTCTGTGCTGTAAAACTCTATGACTCTATGACTCTATGACTATCTGCACGGGCAGAAGTTCACCTTGCTGACTGACCACCAACCACTTGTCTCCATCTTTAATCCAAAGAAGGGCGTTCCGGTGATGACTGCGCAACGGCTACAAAGATGGTCCCTTTTTCTAGGGGCGCACCAATATGAAATCGAGTATAAGGGCACGAAACAGCATGGAAACGCTGATGGGCTATCACTCCTGCCACTGCCTACTGCAGAGGAAGCACCAGCAGTGGATCCTGTCGAAATATTTCATTCGACTATAATTGAATGCTTGCCAGTAACTAACGCTGGTATAGAGAAGGAGACCCAAAATGACCCGACACTGTCTCGGGTATATGATTTGACGGTGAAGGGATGGCCAGGACATGGCAACTCACTGTTGCCAGCATTCTCATCCAGAAGAGAACAGCTGTCAATATGCCAGGGGACCTTGATGTGTGGATCCCGTGTGGTAATTCCACCCAAGTTAAGGGAGAGAGTGCTCAATGAGCTTCACGAAGGTCATCTGGGAGGGGTGAAAATGAAAAGCCTTGCTACAGCTTATGTGTGGTGGCCGGGGATCAATCAGCAAATCGAGGACCTGACAATGAGCTGCTCAGGATGCCAGAAGGTCCAAAATGCACCACCACATGCCCCTCTACACCCATGGGAGTGGCCCTCATCTCCATGGCAACGGGTGCATATTGATTTTGCTGGTCCATTCATGTACTCAATGTTTTTAATAGCCGTGGATGTGCACTCGAAATGGCCTGAGGTGATCAAAATGTCCTCCACAACCACGGAGAAAACTATTGCAGTCCTACGGACCATTTTTGCCAGGAACGGCTTGCCAGAGCAGATTTGCTCTGATAACGGACCACAGTTTGTGTCCGAACAGTTTCGAAGATTTATGAAAAGGAATGGGGTAAGGCATTACACATCCGCCCCGTATCATCCAGCCACAAATGGATTGGCCGAGAGGTTCGTACAAACCTTTAAGAAGGCAATAAAGGCTATGTACAATGACAACATTCCGCTGCAGCACAAGGTGGACAATTTCCTGTTCGCCTACCGGAATGCGACACATGCAGTCACCAACCAAGCCCCAGCCATGATGTTCTTTAACCGAAGGTTAAGATCTCGCCTGGATTTGCTCAGACCAAACGTACGAAGAGATGTTGAGAGTAAGCAATTCCAGCACATCCATGAGAAGCCAACAAGGAGCTTCAATGTAGGGCAACCAGTCTTGGCCCGCGACTACCGAACAGAAAAATGGCAGCCAGGAACGACATGCACACGGCAGGGCCCACTAATGTACACAGTGGACGTTGGGGAGAGCATCGTGAGACGCCATGCTGACCAGATCCTAGAGTCACAGGAAAAAGTCAACCCCATGCCTCGCCCATATGTACCGAGTGATGAACCCGACGTACAGGTCGCATCTACCCCAGAAACAGTAGCATCGGAAGCTGATGAACCAACCGACGACAGGGGGCCAGAATCGCCTCCGCACCAAGAGCAAGATACTCGGAAAAGGCGCTATCCAGAAAGGATCAGGAAGCCTCCCCAAAGACTGAATTTATAAATAGACTATTTTCAGCTAATGTTGCATGTTGGAAGTGTTATTTGTAATTAGTTTGATATTTAATTGTTAAATGAGTGTTATGGTACTGTTAACCTAAAAGGGGAGGAATTGTAATGTATGTACCTTTAAGGGGAGAACTACTTTTTACAGCTCCTGTATACTGTAGTACCGGCAGTGACCACACCTGTATATAAACCCCGAGTAGTGATCTGTATAGTTAGTTCTAGAGTAACCCTCATTCAGTAAACACCTGTGGAATCGTTCCCTGCAGTCTCTTGTCTGATTATTGAAGGACACACATCAAGATACACGGATCTAACAGTTTGCAGTACATAACGGAATATACAGGTACAAGAGGCTGATATTCGGTGTATCTTCAGCTAGTGAGCAATATCAGCACGAGATAGCTAATGCCTTAGCTGGAATTTAGGGTGTTGAAAACATCTCAGACGACATTATCGTGCATGCACACGACCAGGAAACGCACGACAGACGCCTGCACGCTGTCATGACCAGACTAATGGAAAGTGGACTGACACTAAACTCAGAGAAGTGCCAATTCAACATGGACCGATTGATTTTCATGGGAATCCTGTTGTCTGAAAAGGGCATCGGACCAACAGCAGAGAGAGTGCGAGCGGTGGCAGAAGCTCGGGAACCAGAGAATGCTACAGAGGTGAGGAGTTTCTTGGGACTCGTTGGGTACAGCAGCAGATTCATCCCGCAGTTTGCAATGCTAACAGAGCCACTGCGACGCCTGACGAGAAAAGACACACCATTTAAATTTGGATCACAACAGAGACAGTCATTCAGTGCACTCAAGGAAGAGTTGGCCAGAGCCGGCACTTTAGCATATTTTGATAAGGACGCACCAACCAAGGTGATAGCAGATGCCAGTCCTGTAGGTTTAGGTGCAGTACTAGTTCAGAACCAACAGGGGACAAGAGGTGCCAATATGCTATGTAAGTCGTAGTTTATCAGACTGTGAGAGGAAATACTCTCAAACAGAGAGAGAGGCTTTAGCTCTTGTATGGGCTTGTGAGAGGCTGCATCCATATGTGTATGGCCGAAAATTTAACTTGGTAACTGACCATAAGCCATTACAAGTGATATGCGGCCCACACTCTAAACGCTGTGCCCGTATAGAGAGATAGGTACTTAGATTACAGCCGTACGATTTTAAGGTGATACACATTCCAGGCAAGCAAAACATTGCAGACCCACTGTCACGATTGCTGGGGGACACAGCAAAACAGGAGAGACATTCTCATGGCTCAGATGAATATGTGAGATTCGTAGCTGTGAGTGCGACACCAAAAGCACTCACTACTAGAGAGGTGGAGGAAGCCTCTGCTACCGACCCAGAGCTGATTGAGGTATGGAAGGCAATCACAAACGGACATTTTGAGAACTGTAAAGCTTATGCAGCAATTGCAAACGAGCTGTGCGTAGTGGGGTACCTAGTTCTTCGGGGAACACGCATCGTGCTACCCACAGTGTTACACGCACGAGCCCTGGTGTTAGCACATGAAGGACACTTGGGAATAGTTGGAACAAAGCAACATCGCAGAACCAAGGTTTGGTGGCCTGGCATGGACAAGGCAGCTGAAAAACACTAAAGCGTGCCACGGCTGTCAGATAGTAACCAGACCCGACCCACCTGAACCGTTGAGACCAACACCATTACCGGAGGGCCCCTGGCAGGATGTAGCTATAGACTTACGGGGACCCTTGCCATCCAACCACTCCATTCTTGTGGTAGTTGATTATTATAGTCGCTACTATGAATATGACATCATGACCTCCACAACAACAGAGAAGGTTATTGATAGTTTAGAGTCAATCTTCAGCCATCATGGTTTGCCAATCACCTGCAAATCTGATAATGGTCCCCAATTCAGATCTGAATTATTCAAAGAACTCTGTGAAAACAACGGGATCAAACACCCGAAAACGACAGCAAAATGGGCTCAGGCTAACGGAGAAGTCGAGCGCCAGAATCTTACTCTTCTTAGGCAGTCCCTCGGGAACCGAGGATGACTTGCTTCCACATTAAAAATGAGCTCGCATGTGACTGATGAGTCCAATGCGGGACCTACAGTCTCTGTCACAGGTGGGGCAGGTGGTGGTTGAAGGGGCGGGTGGGTGGGGTGCTTGGGTTGACATGCGCTCCTTGCGCTGCCTGCACTTGGCTTCCACTTGCTCCCGGCGAAGAGACTCGAGGTGTTCGGCGCCTTCCCGGATGCTTCTCCTCCACTTTGTGCGGTCTTGGGCCAGGGACTCCCAGGTGTCAGTGGGGATGTTACACTTTTTCAAGGAGGCTTTGAGGGTGTCCTTGAAGCGTTTCCTCTGCCCACCTGGGGCTCTCTTGCCGTGCCGGAGCTCCGAGTAGAGCGCTTGTTTTGGGAGTCTCGTATCGGGCATGCGGACAACGTGACCCGTCCATCGGAGCTGATTGAGCGTGGTCAGAGCTTCGATGCTGGGGATGTTGGCCTGAGCAAGAACACGGACGTTGGTGCGCCTATCTTGCCAATGGATTTGCAGGATCTTGCGGAGGCAGCGTTGGTGGTACCTCTCCAGTGCTTTGAGGTGCCTGCTGTACATGGTCCATGTCTCTGAGGCATACAGCAGGGCAGGTATCACTGCTGCCCTGTAGACCATGAGCTTAGTGCCGAGTTTGAGGTCCTGGTCTTCAAACACTCTCTTCCTCAGGCGATCGAAGGCTGCACTGGCAAACTGAAGGTGGTGTTGGACTTTGTCGTCGACGTCTGCCCTTGTTGACAGTAGGCTCCCGAGGTATGGAAAGTGGTCCACGTTGTCCAAGGCCTTGTCGTGGATATTGATAATCGGGGGGCAGCACTGTGTGGCGGGGGCAGGTTGGTAGAGGACCTTTGTCTTACGGATGTTTAGTGTAAGGCCTATGCTCTCATATGCTTCGGTGAAGGTGTTTACGATGGTTTGGAGTTCGACCTCCGAGTGAGCGCAGATGCAAGCATCGTCTGCATACTGTAATTCGACGACAGGGGATGGGACGACCTTGGATCGGGACTGGAGGCGACGGAGGTTGAACAGTTACCCGTTTGTTCTGTAGATTAGCTCCACTCCAGTGGGGAGCTTACTGATGGTGAGCTGGAGCATTGCAGCAAGGAAGATTGAGAAGAGCGTTGGTGCGATGACACAGCCTTGCTTGACCCTGGTTCGTACGTGAATTGGGTCTGTGGTGAAGCCGTTGGTCAGGATCACGGCTTGCATGTTGTCGTGAAGCAGGCGGAGGATAGTGACAAACTTTTGAGGGCATCCGAATTTGAGGAGGACACTCCATAATCCCTCATGGTTGACAGTGTCGAAGGCCTTTGTGAGATCAAAGAAGGCCATGTACAGTGGTTGGTGCTGTTCCCTGCATTTCTCTTGTAATTGACGTGCGGTGAAGATCATGTCCATTGTGCCCCTTAGTGGGCGGAATCCGCATTGCGACTCTGGGAGCGCCAGAATGCATCGCTGATGAAGAGAATCAGAATTGCTCGGTCAGAAGGACTAGATTGGAAACGTGAACTTAGAAAATATGTGACTGTGTACAGGAGCATTGACCATGCCATGACAGGAAAGAGCCCGGCAGAGCTGCTCTTTAAAATGGAAAATGAGAGGAAAGCTGCCAGACATCACAGAGTCGCACGCAGATATGGAAGTACGTGACCAGGACACAGAACAAATAGGCAAGTCCAAACTGTACGCAGATGAACAGCGGAGATCACAATACTCAGAGGTGGAAGTTGGCGACACGGTGCTGGTACGGCAGGACAAAGTGGACAAGTTCACCACTCCTTTTAATGCCACACCCCACAAAGTTTTGAGTAAAACAGGGAGTCAAGTAGTAGTGGAATCTCCAGAAGGAGCACGTTACTCGAGAAACACTACATTTGTGAAGAAATACAGAACCAATAGACCAAAGGAGACACTCCATGAGCAGGAAGAAACACAAGGGACTGAGGACAGTATAGTAGACCCTGACACACATACCACTGACACAGGCAATACCCACTGACACCAACTTGTCAGATATACCCAATACAGCCAGACCTCAAAGGGTTAAAAGAAAACCCCAAAAACTGTCTGATTATGTCACAACATAAACTGTGCGAGAATTGCATGGGTGATGTTAAATGTTTAAACCTGGGAATTATTTAGTTGAGTGGTAAGAAACAAGTTTGTAAAAAGTTTATAAACCAAATAAGTTATGCAGTGTTATTGTAAGCAACTGTTTGTAAACTGCAAGTTTGTTTCCAAGGAAAAGTGGGGTGTCGTGTATTGATTGCGAGTTTGACACCAGTCAATACGGTAATGTAATGTGTGAGTTTGACACCAGTAAATACGGTAATGTAATGTGCATTGCATTATGGGAATTACCCAGGAAAGCAGCAGTCAGCCATTTTACCAATAAAGAGAAGATTGCAGTTATAAGCCTGTCTGCCTGACTCTGATTTAATTCGACGTATCTACATGCTTGATTGAACGCATTAAAGCATAGATACAACAGGTGTCACAGCAGTCAAGCAATCTGTCCTCCAAAAGATTACTAGGAATACTGAGGTGCTGCCCGGGGGGGAGTGGCAGTGGCTCCATGGAGCACAAACCTGCTGTCCTCTCTCAGGATGACAGCATTCATCCTCCCACCACTGCCACTCCGCCAGTGCCCTTGCTGTTGTCTGTCAGCCAGCCAGCCCAGACTGTTGCCGCCCATGCCGGGGTGGTGCAGTCTGAAGCCTGGCCTTCTAGGCCCTGAGCTGCTTGAGGTTATCCTCCAAGGCCATCTGCAGTCTCCCCCTTTGAAAGTCCCCAGCCTTCCATCAGCCATGCTACAGCCACTGGTGTAGCACTGTGTAGGGGCACTAGGACAGGCAAAGGCACAGTAAAGACAGACACTAAGGGAAGGGAATGCACAAGGGTGATTAGTTGACTTTTGAATGAAATATTGTAATTCATAAAATTGGTTTGGAATGTTTGTTTTATGGTGGCTTTTACTGTAACATTGTGACCAAGAGGAACCGGAACCGGAACCACCACCACCACCGCCGCCAAATAAGACGCACTATGGTGAGTTATGTAGGGCTCCTCCAGAGTGGTCCCAGGCCCGCAATGGTCTGCTCTATCACATTCCATGTGGCAGCATGGCTCTCATTGTATTCATGCTGGCCACGTGTGGTTGACTATCACAGCAGAGTCATGAGCCAGGTAGTCAATGGATAGCCCTTGTCACCCAGTAGCCACCCTCTGGTTTGTCATGGTGGCTCAAATGCTGATGGTACAGCGGACTGCCGCAGAATGAAAGCATCATGGCTGCTGCCAGGATACCGAGGATTGACATGCATGATATCCTGAATATGGTCGCACACCAGCTGCACACCGAGGGAGTGGAATCCCTTCCGGTTGTGGTACATCTCTGAATTGAGATGCGGTGCCCGCAAAGCGACATGTGTGCATTCAATGGCACCCTGCACCATGGGGAAGCTTGCTATCCTGGTGAAGCTGCATGCTCGCTCCACTTGCTTCTCTCTGGCAAGAGAGAATGAAATGTATTCAGTTCTCTTTGCATACAGAGCCTCACTCACCTCCCTAATGGAGAAGTGGACAGCGAACTGGGAGATGTTACAGATATCGCCTTCTCCAGCCTGGAAGGAGCCCAATGTGAAGATTTTCAAGGCCACGGTCACCTTTACAGCCACTGGCAATGCCACCCTCGCCCTGGACTGAGGCTGCAGGTCTACCTGCAGCAGGTGGCAGATTTCAGTCAGCACCTCCTTAGTAAAACAGAGACGTTGGACACACTGTCACTGAGATTAAGGTAGGAGAATTGCTCCCCGAAGACCCTGGGTGGGTATGGCCTCCTGCTGAGAGCCCTTCTTCCCCCACCCCTCCTCTTCTAACAGCTTGTCCTGCTCTGTGTCGCCTCTGCTCATTTGCCTGGTCATGCTGCAGGCCAAGGTGGCTACAAACTACTGCACCCTCGTCTGGGAGCAACTGGTCTGAGCAGACCCCTTGCAATCAGTACCAAGTCCACGAGCATGTGGCACACCACTCGTGGTAGACTTTAGGCAACTTTAAAGAAGTATAGAAAGCACCAAACACTTCTACAAACTCAGCAATAGCTAGTAGAAATCAATCAGCAACTAACATGTAAGTAGGTGATGATCCCTTTAAATAGCTGGTATGGGGTTGTTCCTGCTGCTGAACACATGTTCAGCTGTGCAAGGTTAAGAGAGAGGGTTAGCTCCAGCGTTGAGGTTGAAAATGGCAGTGTTGATATCAAATCAGCGTGACGTTACAATCTGCCTACTCTGCATACTTACGGGCACTACTCCCAGTGTTGACACTAGCACCCTCAGCAAGATTGAGTCTGGTGCGACCTGCGCCAGAAGTGTGAGCGCAGTGCTCGGACGCCATTTTGGACACAAAACGGCATCCGTAGCACCAAAAAAACGGGCGCTACAGAGCCGAATTTCTAGCCCTGAATATCTTGCCTAAGACCATTCCTATTGTTAACTCCATAATTTAGTGTCCTGCTCCCAAGCACCCCCGTCAATATCGAGCCTGAACTGCCTCCTAGGGCACTCTTCCTCTGGCTGCGGAACTCGCCGAAGGGGCCCACACCCGAAACGACCCACACCCGAAACGACAACTTGTGTCTTCTCGGCAGGTGCTAACCTGCTGAGTGCCTCTGGCAGTTTCTGTTTTTGTTTCAGATTTCCAGCATCTGCAGTAGTTTGCTTCTTGTTCAGTTAACCTTCTGGGTTTTGTTATGGCCTGTTGCACTGCCGGCTATAGCCTGAACTTAAACCTACTAGATTTGTTAAAGCAGCTGCTCTTGGCGAATCTAGCAGGTTTATGTTCAGGCTGCAACCGGTTGCACGAGGCCCATGTGTCAGGAACCGGAGGAACCGGCAGTGCATGCATGGGACTTTCGTAGTATAAAAGTAACGAATGTTACTGTTGGTTGGATTAAATCCAACTGTTAAGAACTTGTATTTATTGTTATTGTTGCCACATTGTGTACCTGCTTTACATAATAAAAGGTTCATCTCTATTTTAATGTCATTTTTACCTTTCACAAATAATTCAATATTCCAAAAGTTTTTTTAAATAAAAGTTGAGACAAAGCAGCGCACTTGCATTTGATGGCATCAAATGGGACCAGATGTAGGTTTAAGTTGATTTAAATCAGTTAAGTGAATGGGCCTGCATGTGGCAGATGTTATTTAATGTGGACAAGTACATAGTCCTGCACTTGGGTTTGAGCAACTCCAGGTATAAAAGAAAAAAGATTTGCATTTATATAGTGCCTTTCATGACCTCAGGACATCCCAATGTGCTTTACAGCTAATGAAGTACTTTTTGAAGTTTGGTCATTGTTGTAATGTAGGAAACGCGGCAGCCAATTTGTGCACAGCAAGCTCCCACAAACAGCAATGAGATAAATGACCAGAATTTCTTTTTGGTATGTTTATACTATGCAGGCTAACAGATCAAGAAAGAGACTCGAGGGTACTGATGGTTCACTTGTTAAAAGTGCACAAGCAGTGTGAGACGACTATAGGGAAAGCAAAGAAGAATTTGGGTTGTATTGCTGGAGCTATAAAGTAGAAAATACTTGCAGGATTTAAAGCTCTGTTACATACAAACATATGAAATAAAGTATGGGAATAGACCATCTAGCTCATCAAGCCCACCCCATCCTAACATGATACAGTTACATACACCAGTGACCCACACCATCTAATCATGCAATCTGCTAGAAAAGACAAAAAAAACAAGAAAAATACTGGGTGCCAATTTAAGAAAGATTCAGGGAAATTCCTCTTCAACTCCGTAAGACAATAAGCAACGCTCCAGGAAACTGTTATATAAGCAGGTGTATTGTAATGTCGTGATAAGGATAGAAATATGTCACTTGTTCTGTTTCCTGCTACAAATGTGGTAGAGCAGTTGCATTGTTTCACAGCAGCTTGGTCCAGTATTTCAGCTAGTGTAAAAACCCACCATTGAGATGTTAACACCTCTTCTGTACATACAGTACATTACGATAAGAGAAAATAAGTGACCAAGGTTTAGCTCCTCCAATGCCTAAGGCAGACAAAGTCAGCAACTGTTGGGGACTGGCTAGGAACAGGGGGCGGGGGGATTCAGCCAGTGTCCCACTCCTGATCTTTATCCAAAGACTCTTGCTGAAAAGTGCACGTGTGCATGTTAGACGAGAACAGAATGAGTTGAATAGCTTGTTCCCAATTACTGGGGTAAACTTTCGTCTTCACTGCATGAGCGGTCATGTGGCAGTGTGAATCACCTGCCTGTTACAGACCTGTACAATTTGGATAGATTCAGTAACGGGCGGGCGATCCACTCTGCCACTTTACCGCCCTTGCGGTGAAGATGAACATTTACCCATTGTCCAGGCTCACACATATAGGTCTAGAAATTGGATCGTACCCAAATTGGGGCATGATCCCAGTGTTGCACACACCGAATGAGGCCGGTGCCAAGACCACGGCTAATTGGTGTGCCGGCATCATTTGTTTATCACCGCCGAGCTACGGGTGTCCTTAGCAGAGTCCAGGGTGGTTGGGGGGGGGGGGGGGGTGGGGGTGCGATGAGCAATGGGCCACAGTTTCAATGTGAAGCCGGGGGTTAATAAAAAGTTGAAACTTACCTTTTGGGTGGCAGCATCCAGTGGTCCCTTTAAGGACTGTTGCTTTGGCTGCTCAGCACCTGAAGAAACGGCTGCAATCGAATTTTGCGAAGGGGGTCTCATGTTAGCGTTAGGCCTCATATTTGCATATGCAAAAGGCCCCTAATGCCTATTTCAGGCATGCTCCCTGGAAATCTACAAAGGAGCCCTGACCAATGTGGTGAGCAGTGCACTTCCAGCACGGAATGTAGCGTGTGCACACCGCCTGCCATATTAAGTTCTTAGGTGTCAGTTTTACACCTGTAAAACGAGCACAGAGTGATCCATTTTCTAGGCCATAGGATTGCCAGGTGCAAGATGTTCTGGAGGGTTGCCAACACCTCTGGAACCAGAAGAATCCGCACCTTCAGAAATTGAGGGTAGGAAAGACACGGCTTTATCTTGCAAGAGCATTTACTAATATGTAAAGAACGGCACCAATTTTTTTTTAAGCTGCTGTGGATCCTCCCAGGGCAGTCAAAGCACCTTTGAGTTCAGTTTTGCTTTGTGAAAGTTTCTGAATGACTTCCTCCAACAATGACCTAGACCCTAGAAATTACTCTGCCAGCGCCAGGACAGTCAGTGGATGTAAATTAGGTGCACTTTTTTACATCAAAGCAATTAGTCTGAGTGAAAGAAGGACTTCAGGACAGTTTGCAAGAGGCAGTTTGCTTAATTAAACTCAGCCACCAATTATCAAATATTTCTTAGACATTAATGGGCCCTCTGTATGTGTAATTAAATTTTTATTGTGGTTGAATTTGCATGGATTAAACCACAATCTGTTCAGTTGGGGGTTAGTTAATATTCACTGCAAAGCTACAGCTGTCCTCAATCTCAGTAGGAAGGCCAGGAAAAAAAGAGGCAGTAGAATAAGGTGAAGTAATAGAATAGCTATTCATTCTGCTCAGCCAGTTGACATTCTTCACAGTTCTTAATATTATAGTGAAGTGTGGAAAATGCGCTGTGCAGAATAGCAGGTAACAAAAGCCAGTCCCTCCCCTGAACCACCACACAAAAAAGGGATACTGAGAAGACGAGTAATTGTGAAATCTTCAATAAAGGTCAAGAGTATGAAAAAAACATGCTGTGAACCCATGGGCATTGGTGCCAATCACACTTTGCATTTTAATCACATGATCAACACATTCTCACTTAGAAACACCAGGATTCACATTAAACATCGTTTTCTACAATAAGTGCAATGAGATCGTACATGACTGATTACGTGTATTTGTGCCTATGTCTTTTAAAAGTCATTTTTGAACATATTTAAAACCTATATAGCATCTAGTGGATTTGAAATAATTCTCTTTTATTTCCCTCCCATTTTTCTTCCTCTTGTCCTAAAGACGTCAATTCATACTGTGGTACAATTCCAGGAGTCATCCATACCTCGCCTGAACCCTCACTCTTCATGCGTGCGATTGAAGAGTGAGGGTTTGCAGATTATTTAACCATGGAACACAGTCCTATAAATAACCCAACAAATAACTTGCTTTTGCCTCATGTTTTTCAATCTCAGTGTACCTGCAGAGTAATTTCTCTTACAGCTGTTCTCTCAACAATAGGTCTTCCACTTTCCCCTATGCACACACACCCTCACATCTACTCACCCTCCCTTCCCTTTGGTAATGTAATTTTATGTTGAGCAAAATTAACCAGCTGATTAATGGTTATAGAGTGCAATGAAGGGATTACTGTGACTGACAAGTCTTTTTTTTGAAATAGCAATGGTCACAATAGCCAGAATGCACTCTACCTATTACCAGTCACCACCCACCATAAAGAAGCACAGATTACTGATGCACTTAACCATCTCAGTGTTACAAGAGCTCTCCTGAGTCCTGCTAAAGTGCACCCAGAAAAAAAACAGCTCTAAAGTCCCTGCTGACATTTTGACTAATGAGTCAGATAAGATAAGAATGCAAGTAAAAGAGTATGTAGCAGATTTCAGCTCATTAAAATGCTATGTCCACTTAGAGTGCATTAAATATTGGCTCACATTTCATTTCTTATATCAATATGTTACAAACTGCACATGAAGAAAAATAGTTGTGTCAAAGTACAAGAACCCTTTACCTCTTCAGCAAATACATTTTGATGAGTCTTCATTTAAAAAATATATATATATACCATGCTAATTGTTTTTAAACCACCTAAGGAAGCTTGAAACAGACAGGCTGTCGAAAAAAAAACACTGAAGAAATATGGCAGTTCCCAGAGAGATTTGCTCCATAGTGATGCAGAATGTTTGAGTTAGCCTATGCTTGATTGATTATACTTGCAGCTATGACCTATTTCATTTAGTCGCTTAGAATCTCTTTCCCAGTTTTTCAGTTTGACTGAAGTTAGCGTTGACTGCTGAGCATGCCTATTAAGGGCAACAAACAAATAAATCACAGCATATTGCAAAATGTAAGCACAGTAATTCTTCCTGTGTGTGTAATTTTATTGCCCCTTTTACAATGGCGGCTGTCACACATTCTTTTTCGTCTCCACGCAGAGCTGCAATTATCCAATATTATCCATGAAAGGGAGATTTGCAGTTATACTGTGAAGTGTTAGACATTTGAAGCATTAGAAGGCAAGGGTAGTTTGGGATGGAGGAGGGTCGTCATAGCAAGCAGACGAAGGGAAAAGGTGGAAGTGAGAGCCAACACCAGTCCCCTGGGGTTTTCGGTAATCAGCAGACAAATGGTCTACATTCACAGCATGCATTCATTCTGCAACAAGAGCCTGTCTGTGTGTATACGTGTTATGTGCAAAAGCACGCATTTCACCATTCAGCTGCCTGGGAATAAAGAGCTGATGACAAACAGCGCGCTGAGCCTCTGACATTTCTGTTTGATCTGGTTAGATCCAAGCATTACTCAGATGCTGCAGAACGAACAAATTGTGGATTTCTGACAATGATGTCATGAGCTCAGCTTGTGAAGATCATATATGTCATTTTAAGAAGCCTGGTAATTCATGAAATGGCCAAATAGCTTTAGTGTAATGAACCCTAAATATCTTGGGATTGTCTCCTTCTCAAAAAATTCTGTTTTGCTGCTATCAGGATGTAGGTTTCTATACTTAAAAGGTTGATCGTACACTTTGTTTAGTGTAACAAGATTAAATGTAGGATAGTGTTTGAGAAAATTGTAATGAATACATTACTTACATCTATCTGAAACAACTGTGCTGTCAAATTCAAACATTGTTTCATATTTTTGTTAAAGCAATCCAGGACCATATTTAATGCTGATTTGCTTCTTTTATGAATGGAACAATATGGCTGCAGACCAACCAAAACATAATTTCCAATTGAGTTTACAGGAAGTATGAATATATTACTTTTGTAAAAGCCATCACAGTGCCTTGTGACTAACCGCACATTCTGCAACAAAAATTAAAACAAAGACTAATCACAGATGGCTTCTGTGTATTTGTTTTCCAGAACTGAAAGCTACAGTTCAGTTTTCTATTAACAATTAGCCTGATACTGCTCTTCTTAGTAAGAAAGGGTTTATGGGCTTTGAATTCTCTTACTAATGAATAATTAAGCATGTTGCTACCATGAAAAAGTGACATTTTACCTCCTCCTTTGTGGGTAAATTCAGCACCCAGTGCGGTACTGAGCCATAAAGACCAGCAAGGTCCCAATTTCTGACTGTTGGTCTCTGCTGAATTAGCTGATCTCAGCTGGGCAGCAATACAGGCGCTGCAATTGGTCTCTGTATATACCAGGGTTAGGAAGGTGAAAATCAGCCAGGGCTCCTGGTCACTATTTAGTGACCTCAACTGGAAAGTGTTTATGTGTAGACATAGGGTGAGGGCATGAGTCATTGTTCACACACATCTTCTCTGGATAGATGTCTCTATTTGTCCTGTGGGGGAGCTGAACTGATGCTTTGCATTGGGATTGTCAAATGATCTATTATAAACAAAAATGACATTCAGTAATGATTATAACTTAGTGTGCTTGTTTACTTCAAGTAACATTTAATTTTCCCCAGGGATGGTGTGGCTGGCATCTGGAGGTTCTGATGATGTGATTTATTAAGTAGAAATGAAACTCTAGGAACAAGAGTACAAGGTCATTATCGAGAGAGACCAATATTTCCAAGTCTTTTATTTATTCTCTCCACAGACAGCCAAGGCAAAAGTGCAGCTTGCAGCATCAAGGCTTTACAATCTAATTTCTCGACCCTTGACATTGATCGGCGCATCACGTTTTTTTTCCTGGAGGTACTATAATGGGTTGTGAAATGTGAGCCGTCATGGCAACTTTTCCAGACAGCAACATCAACACATGTTTTGCACAGCCAGTTCCCTTATTGGAAAAGCCAGACTTTCTCACAGCCTTGAAGATGATTTAATTCCCCCGTGTATTATTGTTTTGCTTGTATTTTATTTTTTGTTCCCAATATTAGAAAATGATGAGGAGATCAGAGATATTGAGTCAGTCCTTGTTACTGCTGGAAGAAAAGGTTTAGGAATGATTAATTTTGAGCCAAGATTTTTTTAAAACACAGATTTATATAAATATATATTTAATGAAGTACCCAATGATCCAGTTGATAAACACATTAGCCTTGAAAATTCAAAGGCCTTCCAGCAAACTTCCGCCATAAAATCAGGTCCCACCTCCGATGAGAGTATTCACGGAGTCTTGTTTGGGCGAAACTTGCATCTGTCCCACATAGTCCTGCCCTCCCCCCCACATTTAAAAGGGGGCATGGCCAGAAAAGGAGACTCCCAGGCCAGGAGTTTCCTTGGTCCAACCCTGGGGATCCATCAGCTGAAAGCAAACGTGATGATCTCCCAGCCAGAAGTGGAGTCCTCCCGAGGGTTGCAGACCTGGGTTATGACCCTTAAAAAAAAATGTTTGTGCTAAGACTGCCGAGATTGGCACTATGCTGATCTCTGCTACAGTACCTGCTGGGCATCCAAGGTGCACCCATAGTAGCACAGGCACTGCCCATTCATGCAAGATAAAGAATTTTCCTCCAATGCTCTAACAGGATCAGAGGTTGAGGTTCTTAACAGACTTCTCCCAGCACTTATGCTGCGAGCAAAGGCCTGGGGTTATTTAGGACCACTGTCCCATGTGGCACCGAGTCAAATAGATCAGAAACATCACAAACTCAATGAGATGGTTTGTGCTGGATTAGCTGATCTCAGCTGGGATAGCAATCAGAATTCTACAATTGGCTTTAGCACTCTTGAAATAGAGAGGGGAAAACAAAACAATCAGCCGGCGTCCCTGTACTGATCACTAATGAGTGATTGCTGCTGGAAAATTTCTGTCTGTGGGTGTCAGCTGTAGATAAGCTGTGTTCCGATAACCCTCCCATCATTGTTGAACAACCTGCTGATACTATCTGGGCTTGTACATGGAAAATAATTACTTGGGCAAGGTACTGGAGGGTGGCTGTCATCTGTGAAACTCTACCCCAGCATCTTCAGGAAAGACAGGAGAAGACTGGAATGGGGATACAGTGGTGGACACTATTCTTGCGCCACTTGACGTTAGTGGGCATCCTGCTGAAATTTACATTTTGTTTTTGAAAATTTGTACACTAATAAGGAAATTTACCCATTTAAAAATACATTCAAATATAATTAGCTACTCAGGATATCTCCCTCAGAATGCAGAGCAGGAGTTCTGAGGGAGTGGAAGCTTAGGACTTCTTGACAGGGATTTAAGTAATCAGAGCTGTCAATGTAACTTACTGTACATGGGCATGCTGCTCCATTCCATTTCTTCACTCCAGCTGTCTCAGTTGTTGCTGAACCTCTACATATATTGGACTTAGGTGAATTATTTGACCAAAAATCTCCTAGCTCCAGCTGTTGACTTCACCTTTGAGGGAGGTTCTCCTCCCCCCCTCACTTGTTAGCCTATTTTTTAGGCATGCCCCTCACGGGCTAACCCAAGTTTTCCAGGGATTCCCTCACCTTCCTAGGATTCCCTCCCCCACTTTACTAGCCGACTTGTACCAGCTGTTGAAGTTAATGAAACAAAGAAAGGATAAAAAAGATTTGCATGTATCTGCACAGCATGGGAGGAAGGTACTCACATTCATGACCTCAGTACATTGCAAAGTGCTTCACTTCCAATGAAGTACTTTTGAAGTGTAATCATCATTGTAATGTAGGGATACACAGCAGACAACTTATGCAGAGCAATGTTCCACAAACAGCAATGAAATACGTGACCAGATAATCTGTTTTAGTGATGTTAGTTGAGGGATAAATGTTGGCTCGGAAAGTAGGAGAACGCCCCGGCTCTCCGATTAGTGCCAAAGGATCTTTTGCATCCAGCGAGATGACAGATGGGGCTTCTGTTTAACATCTCATCCAAAAGACGGCACCCCCAACAAGTAAAACATATAGAGGATTATTCAGCTTCACAAAATGGGTGCAGTTGTCATTGTTGGCTACATCATAGAGCAACAGGAATTGGAGGAGGAGAAGACAGTCTGGGAGCACAGAACAGGAGGCAGATCAGAGAACAAACCACCCCAGGGAGTAGATCTACAAAAACATCGTTGCCTCCTGAACATGACAGAGGACCAGTGCCAGATGATGCTCAGGCTCAGCAGGGCACAAACTCAAATGTGTCACCTGGTTCACAAAGATCTACAAGTACATTCAACCATCCACACTCCATCACTGGGGGTAGCAAAGGTCGCCAATGCTTTACTTGTGCCACAGGCAGTGGGTTTATCACAGGAATCACCCTCCCGCCCCCCCCCCCCCCCTCGCCCTGCCATCACACACATTAAAACAACTATTGATTTTCAGTACATATACTTTTTGCATGCACATTTCTCTTCTGCATTTACTGCTCTTCTATCATAAACTTATTTGTTTTAGTTCTCCAGATGCCTCTAACCTTAAGGGGGAAAAATTCAGTTGGTAGCGCCACCCGTTAGCGCCTTAAGAGGGCGCTAAGTGGGACGCAAACCAACTAGCGCCTGGGCACGGCACTGCCCACACCTTTCGCAAAGTTCAGCAGGCGGTTAGTGGCGGCACTAACCGGTAGCGCCCTGTGGCACTGCACCGCTGGCAATGACATCATTGTTGTGCGCAGCACCCCGCTCACGATCTTTGGTAGCGTCCCCTGATTTACCGCCGGACGCTATGTCCGACAGGGTCAGGGGGGCGTACCTGCGGCCGGGGAGGCGCAATTTAAAGGAGAGGTGTGGGGCGGCCATTTTTGTTGCTGGTCGCCTGCCAGCACCTGCCTGCGCTCCCGTCCCCGACCTCCTGAATGCCCCCCCCTGCCCCCGCAGAGTGCCGGCTGCGCTTCAAGAACCCGGCACTTCACTTGGGTGCCGGGCTCTTTTGCCTGCACTCCCGATCCCCGGGGGCCCAGCTGGGTCCCAGGTCGCGCTGCACAAGGCCCCTCCCCTTTAAGAAGGGGAGGAAGGCCTGCAATACCACGGCGTGATGTGCCGCAACGTGTGGCACTGCGGCACATAGCGCCACGATATTCACTCACAGCACCCCAAGAGGGAGGCGGGGCGCTTCCAGTAGCACCCCACTTCCCTCTTGGGGCGCAACCACTCAATTTCCAGCACAGGGGTGCTAATTTTTCTGGGGCACTACTTTTAGCGCCCTGGCGAAGTTAGCACCTCAATTGGGGCGCTACTCAATTTGTAGCCCTATGACTAAGAGCCAGACATCAGGCCTTCACTGGCTGCTCACATCCAATGTTGCAGACACATCACACAACACAACACAACACACAATACCAAATGTGCTGACTAGCCAATCAGCCCCGATTAAGCATTAAACAGGTCTGTAGCAATTATGGAACACATCACAGAATAAGATTTGAACCGTACCTACCACTTCTGGTCATTTGCACTCCTTCAATGACCTCCCTTCCTATTGATGGAGGAACTCTATCTCATAACCAGTTAACTTTGTAGTTTCCTGGAAGGTTCCATTGCCCTTTATATCCCTTGCCCTTCTGTAATGAGCAACTTATCCTTAAAAAAATTAAAACAGTACAGATTTAGGCAGTGAATTGACAGTTTGAAAAATCCATTTCCCAGTCAGTGGGAACTAGTCAAATTCCCATCCATATCTATCTATCATGTTCATAGCTTTTCTTTGGTGACGCTATATAATAACATCACAGCCTTACCTTTTCTTGTTGCAAAATTGCCACATTTCTTAACATGTCATTTTACAAGAACCCCAGCCTTACCTCATTTCTAATGTTTTGCTACAGGTTATATCTGCCATCATAATAATGAACTGTCCAGTTATGCTTTTTTTTTTCTCCATAAGAGTGCCATCAATTATGATCTTCATGTCCTGGTCTGTAAATTGGGCTTTTAAAATTTGGCAGTCAGCCATCAATACAAAGTTTGACTCTTCTGCATAATCCACAGCTGTCTGAATGAAAATTGCAGCATTTATACAAATTAACAGCCAATTTAGGTGATTATGAAGTGTGAAACTAACATTATTACAAGTGAGTTCTGATTGGCTGGCTTTCTGCCCTTTCCACTATCAAATTATGTCAGGGAAATCACTGCTGGCCTCCATTTTTATTGATAAGCATTTAAATCAAGAAAGAAAATATCATATGAAAACCTTTCTGCCTAAAAGTGCAAATGTGCACCAGTTTCAACAGACTCCAATAAAATTGCGGGTACACATCATTTTTTTCTGGTTGACTTTGTGTAGCCGAAAGAAAACCAGCCAATTGGAACACACCAGTAATAAAGCTCCTTTCACACCTCTTGGGGAGCTAAATAGGCATTTGATTGATATAAATGAAAATTTCTCTAATCCAGCAACATTTTTGAATACTGGTTCTGCAAAGAATGTAGAAAATGTTGATTTGCCCACAAGGCTCAGGGTTCATTGAAAAAAATATCCCAGGATGAAAAGATTTCATGTTCTCCCAGTTAAAGCAATGGTGCTCCTCAGGAAAAAAGGATACACTGTATTTGTCAATCATAGGAAACTCCACAGGCTCACATGTCACAATTGTTTAAGAACGACAAATTTACAGCAGTAAATGTCATAGGGTAGAAATTGGTATGCGCTGCATTCCATTTTTTGGGCGTAAAACGACCACAAAACTGGTGAGTTTATCAGTGGGATGGCACGTGCCCAATCTGCACGAGTGTTCGGGTCACTGCTAAATTCATCAGGCCCATTTGTTAGGCGCCATTTAAAACAAGCTTTAGTCCTTTTGCATATGTTAATTAGGAGCCTAACACCTGTAAAGGATGTTAGATCCGTGATTCTGAGAGTATGATGTTTTTCAATAACCACACGGATGCTGTAACTGAACAATCAACAGGTAGTTACTGGAGTAGGGTAGTCTCAAGACTGGGGGTACAGAGGCATGCTCAAGGCTTATATACAGGTGTGGTCACTGCCGGTACTACTGTATACAGGAGCTGTAAAAGTAGTTCTCTCTTAAAGGTACATACACTACAATTCCTCCCCTTTTAGATTAGCAGTACCCATAATATTCAAATAACAATTAACACTTTAACAGCACGGTGGCATAGTGGTTAGCACTGTTGCCTCACAGCGCCAGGGACCCGGGTTCGAATCCGGCCTCGGGCGACTGTCTGTGTGGAGTTTGCACATTCTCCCCGTGTTTGCGTGGGTTTCCTCCGGGTGCTCTGGTTTCCTCCCACAGTCCAAAGATGTGCGAGTTAGGTTGATTGGCTATGATAAATTGACCCTTAGTGTTAGGGGGATTAAATACGTGGGGTTACGGAGATAGGGTGGGATATGTGTTGGTGTAGGGGTTACGGGGATCGGGTGGGATGTGTGTCGGTGCAGGCTCGATGGGCCGAAATGGCCTCTATCTGCACTGTGGGGTTTCTGTGATATTCTGTGATTAAACAACAATAGTCCATTTATAGATTCAGTCTTTGGGGCGGCTTCCTGATCCTTTCGGGATAGCGCCTTTCCTGAGGTTCTTGTTCTTGGTGCAGAGGCGATTCTGGCCCCTTTTTGTCGGTTAGTTCATCGGCTTCCACTGCTACTCGTTCGGAGGTAGATGCTACCGGTATGTCGGGTTCATCCCCAGGTACTCTAGACATGGGGTTGACTCGTTCCTGTGACGCTAAGATCTGATCGACGTGGCATCTCACAATGTTCTCCCCGACATCCACTGTGTATATTAATGGCCCCTGCCTTGTGCATATCGTTCCGGGTTGCCATTTCTCTGTTCGGTAGTCACGGGCCAAGACTGGTTGTCCTACATTGAAGCTCCTTGTCGGCTTCTCATTGATGTGCTGGAATTGTTTATCCTCAACATTTCTTCGCACATTTGGTCTGAGCAAATCCAGACGAGATCTCAACCTTCGGTTAAAGAACATCATGGCCGGGGTCTGGTTGGTGCCTGCATGTGTCGCATTTCTGTAGGCTAATAGGAAATTGTCCACCTTATGCTGTAGTGGAATTTCATCGTCGCACATGGCCTTTATCGCCTTTTTAAAGGTTTGTACGAACCTCTCAGCCAATCCATTTGTGGCTGGATGATATGGGGCGGATGTGTAATGCCTTACCCCATTCCTTCTCATAAATTTTCGAAACTCTTCAAACACAAACTGTGGTCCATTATCAGAGCAAATCTGCTCTGGCAAGCCGTTCCTGGCAAATATGGTCCGTAGGACTGCAATCATTTTCTCTGTAGTGGTTGAGGACATTTTTATCACCTCAGGCCATTTCGAGTGAGCATCCACTGCTATTAAGAACATTGAGTCCATGAATGGACCAGCAAAATCAATATGCAACCGTTGCCATGGAGAGGAGGGCCATTCCCATGGGTGTAGAGGGGCATGTGGTGGTGCATTTTGGACCTTCTGGCATCCTGAGCAGCTCTTGGTTAGGTCCTCGATTTGTTGATCGATCCCCGGCCACCACACATAAGCCCTAGCAAGGCTTTTCATTTTCACCCCTCCCAGATGACCTTCATGAAGCTCATTTAGCACTCTCTCCCTTAACTTGGGTGGAATCACCACTCGGGAGCCACACATCACTGTCCCCTGGCATACTGACAGCTGTTCTCTTCTGGATGAGAATGCTGGCAACAGTGAGTCGCCATGTGTTGGCCATCCCCTCACCGTCAAATCATATACCCGAGACAGTGTCGGATCATTGTGGGTCTCCTTCTCTATATCCGCATTCGTTACTGGCAATTGTTCAATTATTGACGAATAAAATATCTCGATAGGGTTCACTGCTGGTGCTTCCTCCACAGTAGGCAGTGGCAGGCGTGATAGCCCATCAGCGTTTCCATGCTGTTCGTGCCTTTATATTCTATTTCATATTGATTCGCCCCTAGAAACAGGGACCATCTTTGTAACCATTGTGCAGTCATCACTGGAACGCCCTTCTTAGGATTAAAGATGGAGACAAGTGGTTGGTGGTCAGTCAGCAAGGTAAACTTCTGCCCATGCAGATAGTGGTTGAATTTTTTTACTCCCCATACTAGGCTGAGGGCCTCCCTGTCAATCTGGGCGTAGTTGCGCTCGGCTGAGGTTAGTGACCGAGACGCAAAGGCTACTGGCCTCTCCAACCCGTCTGGGAATTTGTGCGACAGCACCGCTCCAATACCATAGGGTGATGCATCACATGCCAAACGAATTGGTAGTGCTGGGTTGAAATGGGCCAACACCTCTTTTGATGTGATCAATTCTTTACACTTCTGGAAAGCTCGTCTACGTTCGTCATTCCACTTCCATGGTACCCCTGTTTGCAGTAGGGTGTTCAGTGGGTGTAATACCGTGGACAAATTTGGTAAGAACTTATGGTAGTAGTTTACCAGCCCGAGGAACGACCTCAGTTTTGACACATTTTCCGGTGCTGGAGCCTTGACTACTCCCTCAATCTTTTCAGGGGACTTATGTAATCCCTCTTCATCAATGACGTGGCCACAATATGAGATCTGCTTCTGGAAAAACTCGCACTTGTGGCGATTAGCTCGTAGCCCATATTCCTTTACTCTGGTGAGCACCTTCTCCAAGTTGGCGAGGTGATTACTGTTATTTTCGCCCGTGACCAGGATGTCATCCAAATAACACTGGGTCCCTGGAATCCCTTGAAGGACTTGATCCATCGCCCTTTGCCAAATAGCCGGGGCCGATGCTACCCCGAACACCAGCTGGTTGTATTGATAGAGACCTTTATGAGTGTTGATCGTGAAGTATTATTTCGAGGCTTCTTCTACCTCCATTTGCAAGTACGCCTGGGCTAGATCAATTTTGGTGAAGCGTTTACCTCCAGATAGTGAGGTGAAAATATCCTCAATTCGTGGAAGCGAATATTGTACAGTGTGAAGGACTGGGTTCACTGTCACCTTAAAATCCCCACAGATGCGGACCTTCTTTGGTTCCCCAGGCGTATTACTCAACGACCTCTTCATTACAGGAATGATGGGTGTAGCCCACTCGCTCCAGTCTATTTTGGACAGTACTCCTGAACGTTCCAACCCTTCCAGCTCTGCTTCGACGGCTGGTCTGATCACATAAGGCACTGGTCTGGCCTTAAGAAACTTTGGGCTTGCATTTTCCTCTATTTTAATCGTTGCTGTTATGCCTTTTAGTGTTCCGTGTCCCTCTTGGAACACTTCTTTTGCGTCAGTTAGCATTTTTGACAGTCGACCAGGTGTGACGTCGTCATCCTTTTTGGCCTCAACCTTCACTGCCTGTATGGAATGCCAATCTAATTGTATCTTCTGGATCCATTCACGTCCTAGCAGTGGTGGTCCTCCATCTGGCAATACATATAATTCCATTTTAGATATTTCCTGGCCTTTGTATATCACTTTCACCCTTATTTTTCCTTTGGGGTAGACTTTTTGCCCTGTGTACATCTTCAAGACAATCTCTGTAGCTTTCAAGGGTATATGTGAAAATAGCTGCTTGTAGTCCCTTTGGTTTATGACTGTTAGGGCTGATCCTTTGTCCAATTCCATTTTCACTTGGACTCCGTCTATCTTGGGTGTAACCCAGATAGTCTGGTGATCCTCCATTTTGGTTACCTTATGTAGTTTCAGATAACCCAGCTCCTTGCTTGCTGAGTCTGTGTCACTTTTCTGTTCGTCTGAACTACTGTCCATCACCTTGTGTACCTTTTTGTACTTCTCCTGTGGAGATTTCTTGCTGTTGGTTTTCTTCCCAGACCTGCAGACTCTTGCTATGTGTCCTGCTTTTCCACACTGTCTGCACACTTGGTCCTTGAACCAACAATCCTTCTGGTCATGTGTTGTTCTGCCGCAGCGATAGCACTTCCCTGTTCCATAGGACATTTCATTGGTGCCATATTCTTGCGGTCTCCGTTGTATCTCTGCAGCGCCCCTTGCGGCTGCTTCATGTGATACTGCCATACTGAAAGCCTTGTCCAGCGTAAGATCCTTTTCTGATAGAAGCCGTTTCTGGGTTCCTTCACTTTGAAGCCCACACACAAACTTGTCCCTTAACGTATCTGCTAGTCCCACTCCAAACTGGCAGTGTTTCGATAGCTTGCGCAGTTCCGTTAAGTACTCAGCATTGCTTTCGTCTTTGTGTTGGTTCCTTTTATGGAACTTAAATCGTTCTGCTATCAGCAGCGGTGTGGGGTTTAAGTGGTCCTGTAGGATTTCTACTATGCTTTCAAAATTCTTATTTACCGGCTTCTCTGGGGTTATTAGGTTTCGCAGGAACCCATAAGTTTTTGCACCCATTGAATTTAACAAAACCAGTGCTTTCCTAGCATCTGGCACTTCAGTCGCCCTGCAGTACACCTCAATACGTTCCACATATGTCGCCCAATCTTCGACTTCATTGTCGAATGTAGAGATACTGCCGCACTTCGGCATCCCTGGGTGTGATTTAACTGTCAAAAATGGTGTCTCCCGCGCTTTCCCTTCTTCTCCGCTGGCACAAAATGGCGTCTCCCGCACTTTCCTTTCTTCCCGCGCTTGCCCTTCTTCTCCGCTGCGGCTTCTAAAAATGGCGTCTCCCGCGCTCTTCCTTCTTCTCCGCAGCTCAATGGCGTCTCCCGCGCTGTCCCTTCTTCTCCCCGTGGACACTGTTCAGCCCTTGAGCCCTGGCTGTGCTCTACGCGTTTTTTGGGGGGGGGTTTTCTGTGCGCCTTTCCCATTTCCACCGCTCGGTCCTGAACCCGGCTGCTGCTTTACCCTCTCTCTCTCCGTTTTGTTTTTCCTCGGCGCCGCTCGGTTTTCAACCCCCGGTTGCGCCCTGTGCGCTTCACCCTCTATCTTACCCCGTCGACGCTGCTCGGCTTTTTCTCTGCCGTCGGTCGGCTCCAGCCGTTGCTGTCCGGGAAGGGTCTGCGCTGTACCTGTCATCAGTCTGTTGCTGATCGTCGTGGCTGGGGAACCAAGCCCGGCTCTCCACAGCCTCCCCTGCGATGTTCACTCTCAGCTGGACGACTGGGCGGTTGCTCATGGTCGACGCCCGTGTTTATGGCCTCGACTTTCTTCCACCGCCCTCCCGGAGCGAATCCTCGAAGGGAAATGCAGAGTTGCAGGTAGATTCGAATCGACACTCGTCGCCACTGTTAGATCCGTGATTCTGAGAATATGATGTTTTTCAATAACCACACGGATGCTGTAACTCAACAATCAACAGGTATTTACTGGAGTAGGGTAGTCTCAAGACTGGGGGTACAGAGGCATGCTCAAGGCTTATAAACAGGTGTGGTCACTGCCGGTACTACAGTATACAGGAGCTGTAAAAGTAGTTCTCTCTTAAAGGTACATACACTACAAAGGACACCTCTGAAAAATTTGTTTCCGATGAGTGGAGCAGGTGGTGGCTTGCTCTGCTCCTGATTGTTCAGTTAAAATACATTATTCTAAAAAAAAATTCTTTGGAGACAGCAGGAGCAGGGTACTCCTCCAACTCTACAGTCGCTGCAATTACCTGCCCCCCTCCCACCTGTTGCCCGTTCTATTCCCCCCTTCCGGGACTTAACTTTGGGCCACTGACGGAGAGGCAAACAGCCTGACATTCATCACCTTCAATGCACGAGCTGCCTGTGGAAACACGACAGGTGCCGGCAGCTCACACTTAAAAAGTTAACAAGGCCCAAGGCTCAATTTGTGACAGGTCTCGGCTCTCCCGCTGGACTCTTGGTGTAGGCATTTTTTGGCTGGGTATCTCTCCGGAGCCGCCAGCGGTGGGACTTCTGCTCACTGCCTAACCTCACTGTGGCCCTGACCCATTTTCTTGGGCTGAAGGTTATTAAACATAGAGGGTGGACTCCCCGCAGGATTGTCGCCACAGAGAGGGAGCCTGCCACTGCCATCCTCCAAAATTCAGTGGTGTTGCAGCACCAGAAAAAGGAGGAGACACAATTCAATTCCAAGAATTTCTTTTTGAAAAAGTTATACATTGAAAAATTAGTAAAGGGTGCTCCATAAACCTTATTATCCTTCATTTAAAGACATAAAATATAGCAAACACACCATTTGTACACCAATGGGATTTGAATTATAAATATTGGCCACAATGGGCTGAAACCGGAAAATACTTCTGAACTGTGCTGGAATTGGTAGCATTTCACCTCAAGCCAGGGTCACACAATGTTAACCAAAGGAAAATTACATGCTGCGATAATGTAACCACATTATCTGCTGTTGTCACTTCCTGCTTCCTGTTATTTCCTTGGGTTACATGTCAATATAAAGTTTCCATTGTATTGTTGAATTTGATGTCTCTACAAAAGGACAACCTCTCATGCACACTTTTTCAAGCTTACTACATCAAGTGTAATGATGTGGAGTAATACATTCAGCATGATTTTACAGCCAGAAGCATTTACTACATTTGCAGGACACTGAATAAATTAACAAGGAATGATACATAGGATTACATAGGATATACGGCACAGAAACAGGCCATCCGGCCCAACCAGTCCATTGTTGCCACAAAATATACATGTTATTTTCTTGTCGACTTTTGGATCAGGAAAACTAGACTCTGGCAGAATAACAGAAAAAAATACAGTGTTCCCACAGTTCATGACACAGCTGTGGAGGTACGTACTGTGGAATACATTTTTATTGCTCACATGTTTCCCATTTAGCCACAAGGATTGAGATTACTTCTTTAAATTCCCTCAGTTCTTGGAGCCAGCACAGACCCACACCTTAGGAAGCATCATCGCTTTTTTTCTCAATGTTCTCATTGTTGGGTTCCGTGGCAAAAATTTTTGTGTGTGGCCTTTGACAATTAATAGTGACAGGCTATTCAATCAGGCAGCGTCGCAGCCTGATAGGTCCTATCCTCAGCTGATGTCAACACACCAATCAGGAAGTGAATCCTGGATGATTTTTTTTCTTCCTACTGGTAACAATATTGGATTGTTAGATGGAACAATTGGTTAAGAATCCCACGTGAGCAAAGGACCATTTGGACATGATATTAAATAACAATTGGAGATGGTACAGCAAATCAGAGTCAAAGAAACCTTAGCAACAATGATCACAATGCAGTGGAATTTAAGGTTAGGCTTATGATGGAAAAGGGAATAGAGCCAAAGAGTCCCCTGTCCTTCCAGCATAATTGCACAAGTCTGGCAGGAGTGTGCTTGAAATGCCTTCTAAGCCACACAACATCCTGACTTGGACATATATCACTGTTCCTTCATCATCATTAGGGCAATTCCCTACCTAACAGCATTGTGGGAACACCATCAGCACAAGGACTGCAGTGGTTTATGGAAAAGATCCACCACCAGCTTCTCATGGTAACTACGGATAGGCAGTAAATGCAGCTTGGCCAGAGTCACCCAAGAGAACAAATTTTAAAAAGTGTGCAGCATCAGTAAGGAAAGCTAATCGGACCTTGGGATATAGCTCTAAAGGGATAGAACATAAATGTCAGGAGATGATAAAGAATTTGTAACTGGCACAGGTACGGACATATCTGGAATACTGTGTACAGTTCTGGCTGTCGTACTACAGTAAGGATAACAAAACAGAAAAGGGCACCCAAACAAATATATCAAGGTATCTGTACTATGAGGATACGCTGAATAGCTATTCAAAATAGTTGAGGTGTCAGCCTTGGCTCAGTGGTAGCACTTCCACCTCTAAGTCAGAAGTTTCTGAGTTCAAGCCCCACTCCAGAGACTTGAGCACATAATCTAGGCTGAAAATGCAGTAATGAGGGAGTGGGAGCTGCACTGTCAGAGGTGCCGTCTTTTGGATGAGACGTTAAACAGAGGCCCTGTCTGTGGTCTCAAGTGGATGTAAAAGATCCCATGGCACTATTCAAAGAAGAGCAAGGGAATGCTCCCTGGTGTCCTCAACCGGCATCACTAAAATACATTGGCCTAGAAATTCGGGGGTTTAGCGCCGGTTGTTAAGGCCTGTTTTGATGAAAAAATGGTGGCCGGCTCACTTCCGTCGCTTCTGCAGCAGCAGCCATTTTTGGCAGGTCGGCAGCACTGCCATTGCCAGCACTCGCTAGAGAAATGGAAAGGAGGCAGATCGTAATGTCAATGAATGTGCAATGCTTACTTGATGTACGATCTGCCATTTTCAATGTCACTACTCCCCTTACTGCCCTCTCTTTAGGTGGAGATAAGATATAATAAGGGTAAGAAGTCATTGGTGGGAGTGGTCAACAGGCCCCCAAACAGTAGCCACACTGTAGGACAGAGTATAAATCAAGAAATAATAGAGGCTTGTAAGAAAGGTACGGCTATAATCATGGGAGATTTTAATCTTCATATTGATTGGACAAAGCAAATTGGCAAAGGTAGACTTGAGGAAGAGTTCTTAGCGTGTATATGGGATGGTTTCTTGGAACAATACATTGTGGAACCAACCAGAGAGAAGGCTATTTTAGATCTGGTAATGTGTAACGAGGCTGGATTCATTAATGATCTCGAAGTGAAGGATCCTCCTGGGAAGAGTGATCATAGCATGGTAGAATTTCAAATTCAGTTTGAGGGTGAGAAAGCTAGGTCTCAAACTAGTGTCCTGAACTTAAACAAAGGTATGAAGGCAGACTTGGTTAAAGTGGACTGGGAAAATATATTACAGGGTAAGACTGTAGAAAAGCAGTGGCAAACATTTAAGGAGATATTTCATAACTCTCAGCAAAGACATATTCCAGTGAGAAAGAAAGACTCTAAGAGAAGGATGAACCGTCCATGGCTATCTAAGGAAGTAAAGGATGGTATCAAATTGAAAACAAAAGCATACAATGGTGCGAAGAATAGTGGAAGGCCAGAGGATTGGGAAAAATTTTTAAACCAGCAAAGGACGACTAAAAAAGTGATAAAGAGAGAGAAGATAACATATGAGAGTAAACTAGCAAGAAGTATAAAAACAGACAGTAAGAGCTTCTACAGGTATATAAAAAGGAAGAGAGTAGCTAAAGTAAACATTGGTCCCCTAGAGGATGAGTCTGGGGAATTAATAATGGGAAACAGGGAAATGGCGGAGACTTTGAACAAATATTTTGTATCGGTCTTCACGATAGAAGACACTAAAAACATCCCAATAATGGATAATCAAGGGGCAATTGGGGTGGGGGGGGGAACTTAAAACAATCACTATCACTAGAGAGAAAGTACTAGGCAAACTAATGGGACTAAAGGTGGACAAGTCCCCTGGACCCGATGGCCTGCATCCTAGAGTCTTAAAAGAGGTGGCTGCAGAGATAGTGGATGCATTGGTTGTAATCCTCCAAAATTCCCTGGATTCTGGAGAGTTCCCAGCGAACTACAAAACCACAAATGTAACGCCCCTATTTAAGAAAGGAGGGAGACAGAAAGCAGGCAACTATTGACCAGTTAGCCTAACATCTGTCATTGAGAAAATGCTGGAGTCCATCATTAAGGAAGTGGTAACAGGACATTTAGAAAATCATAATATAGTCAAGCACAGAGTCAGCATGGTTTTATGAAAGGGAAATCATGTTTGACAAGTTTGCTGGAGTTATTTGAGGATGTAACGAGCAGGGTGGATAAAGGGGAACCAGTAAATATCTTGTATTTGAATTTCCAGAAAGCATTCGATAAGGTGCCACATAAAAGGTTACTGCACAAGATAAGAGCTCACGAGGTTGGGGGTAATATATTAGCATGGATAGACGATTGGCTTACTAACAGAAAACAGAGAGTCGGGATAAATGGTCATTTTCAGGTTGGCAAACTGTAACTAGTGGGGTGCCGCAGCGATCAGTGCTGGGGCCTCAACTATTTACAATCTATATTAATGACTTGGATGAAGGGACCGAGTGTAATGTAGCCAAATTTGCTGATGATACAAAGATAGGTGGGAAAGCAAATTGTGTGGAGGATGCAAAGAATTTCCAAAGGGATATAGATAGGCTAGGTGAATGGGCAAAAATCTGGCAGATGGGGTTTAATGTGGGAAAATGCGAGGTTATCCACTTTGGTAGGAAAAATAAAAAAGCAAATTATTATTTAAATGGGGAGAGATTACAAAATACTGAGGTACAGAGGGATCTGGGGGTCCTTGTACATGAAACGCAAAAAGTTAGCATGCAGGTACAGCAAGTAATTAGGAAGGCAAATGGAATGTTGGCCTTTATTGCAAAGGGAATGGAGTATAAAAGTAGGGAAGTCCTGTTACAACTGTACAGGGCGTTGGTGAGACCACACCTGGAGTACTGCGTACAGTTTTGGTCTCCTTATTTAAGGAAGGATATGCTTGCATTGGAGGCAGTTCAGAGAAGGTTCACGAGGTTGATTCCAATGATGAAGGGGTTGTCTTATGAAGAAAGGTTGAGCAGGTTGGGCCTATACTCATTGGAGTTTAGAAGAATGAGAGGGGATCTTATTGAAACATAAGATTCTGAAGGGCAAATGTAGAGAGGATGTTTCTCCTTGTTGGGGAATCTAGAACTAGGGGGCATGATTTCAGAATAAAGGGGCACCCATTTTAAACGGAAATGAGGAGGAATTTCTTCCCTCAGAGGGTTGTGAATCTTTGGAATTCTCTTCCCCAGAGAGCTGTGGAGGCTGGGTCATTGAATATATTTAAGGTGGAGATAGACAGATTTTTGAAAGGTAAGGGAGTCAAGAGTTATGGGGAGCGGGCAGGGAAGTGGAGTTGAGGCCAAGATCAGATCAGCTATGATTTTATTGAATGGCAGAGCAGGCTCGAGGGGCCAAATGGCCTACTCCTGCTCCTACGTTTTATGTTCTTATGTTCTTATGTTAATCACGACCAGCTGACCAAGTGATCAGCAGCAGGAAGGAGTCCCCAGCAGCGCTATTTAAAGGGATCATCAGTTCAGCTTTTCAGTTTGACTGGCTCTGCCTAAGATTCTGCAACTCTTGCAGCTTTCTAAACTTGTTTAAAGTTGCTGAGGTCACAGGGAGTGTTACTGCAAGTGGAGAACGCCTTGATTCTCATTTAAAGGCTTCTGCTCACACCACTTGCTCACAGTCATGGGAGCTCTACTTGCAGTCCCCCTCATGCTCGAATATCTTAGAGAGAGGGAGCGGAGGCAGCGAAGAAGAGGAGAAGCTGCTCGCAGAGGGAGGAGGAGGAGGACCAGGAGGGCTCTCAGCAGAAGGCCTTACCCACCTAGGGTCTTTCGAGAGCACTTCTCTTACCTCCACTTAAACGAGGAGCAATGTATTAGAAGGCTGCGCTTCACCAAGGAGGTGGCCACAGAACTCTGCCACCTCCTGCAACCAGACCTGCAGCCTCAGAGCAGGGTGACCATGGTCCTCAAGGTCAACCTGCCCCTCAATTTTTTTGACAGCAGATCCTTAGGGATCGATTTTAACTCAGGTGTGGGGAATTGTCGGGTTCCCTGAATTTGGTGTTTCCCACACGAATCCAAATGGGTCTGTGAGATTGATGCAATTTTAACTCAATTGGCCAATTGATTTCCAATGTGTGGGAAGCCTTGGCAATTGAGTATTTCCAGTCAGAAAGTCGCAGAATATGATGTCATCATTGCTGCTGCTTTTAAGGTCCACAGCAAGCTTTGCTTTTTCTGCAGGCTTCCAAACTTTACCATTAAGATGGCACAGGAGCCTGCAGGAGCAACGGTCAGCGGGAGGGCAAGAGCTGCCCCCAAATTTGATGAGGCTTCACTCCAGGCATTGCTGGATGGTGCTAGGGCCCACAGGGAGGTCCTGTTCCCTTCTTGAGGGAGGAAGAGGCCTCCCAGTCAGACCAAGGCTGTGTGGCTACAGGTGGCTGGGGAAGTCAACTCCTTGGGGCTCACACAGCGCACCTGGATGCAGTGCAGGAAAAGATTCCATGACCTTCATCGCACTGGAGAAGTAAGTTCTGTATGAATTTTCCATCACCCTCAATCTGATCCCCATTGCCTTTCCTCACCAGCACTCAGCTTTAGCAATCTCTTCCTCCACATCCCACTTGACACTCACATCCATGCACCCTTACCCAGTCCCTCTCTCTCTATGCTCACATTCACATAACTATTCCACCATGCAGCCCTCACACTCCCTCTCACTCTGATGCTTTGAACACAACTGACAACACACAGGGAGGGCCCTTGGTCTTGCAACCTCACCCCATCTTTGTCTCCTTCTAAGTATCTATGCTATGCAATCTCTGCACTCACTCCTTCATTCTCACTCAACCTCCACTTGTCTCCCTCATTGCAGGAAACGAGAGCTCACAACAGGAGAGAGCGAGCCAGGACAGGAGGAGGGCCATCCTCATTAGCCCAGCTCACCCCCTGGGAGGAAGCCGTCCTGGAGATTGTCAGGACTGACAGAGATGTGGAAGTTGGGGAAGGACAGATAGGTGCATCCCTGCAAGCTGGTGACAGAATAGTTTTCCATCTCTCTCATTGGCATTGCATGAGTCGCTGATAATGATTCTGAAGCTACATCATATGGACTTATTATCATCTACAAAATGCAATGTGCATGTAACCTTGGCATCACATCTCTAACTTTTGCCTTGACTCCCCACAGGACCATCGAGAGCCCCCGTCCCACTGTGCAGGAGGAAGAGCCTGAGATGCCAGACTCCTCAGAGGAATCTGCAACCTCTGAGGGCGCAGCATCAGCAGAAATAAGCGCACCCAGCACCAGCGTAGACACTCACACCTCGGTGGGACCTTCGGGACATAGAGTAGTGTTGTCACCTGGTGCATCACAGCTCAAAAGTGAGCATCAGCAGATTGTGGAGACAGGGACAGCAGTGGAGAGTCCTCGTCGGAGGGCGCAGGACTCTGCCAGCTCGGCTCAGCTGCATGTCAACCCTCTGCCTCTGGGTCCATCTGTAAGTTCAGAAGTGATGGAACTCCATGCACAGATGCAGGAGTCTCTGGCAAGTTATACCAATCCTGAGGTGTTCCGTAACCGCAAAGCCTACCAATCACTTAATGTGCAGTTGTTGTGCGACCACGCCCAGCACATCATGATGGTGAATGCCCAGTATCCTGGCAGCAGTCATGGTGCCATCATCCTGCGCCAGTCCAGCGTGCCAGCAATCTTCCAGCCACCACGTCAAACCCGAGGGTGGCTGCTCAGAGACAAGGGGTATCCACTCTGCACCTGGCCGATGACTCCCCTCCGCAACCCCACCACTCATGGCCAGCACTCATATAATGAGAGCCATGCTGCCACCAGGAACATCATCAAGCAGACCATCGGGGTGTTAAAGCAATGGTTCCGCTGCCTTGACTGCTTGGGAGGAGCCCTCCAGTACACACCAGAGCTGGTGTGGTGATTAACCCATTTCGTGGTGATCTGCTGCAACTTCCACAACTTGGCCATCATGAGGACGCAGCCCTTGCTACCACGGGATCCGCAACCACCTCAAGAGGAGGAGGAGGGCGAGGAGAAGGAGGAGGAGGACAAAGACGATGATGAAGAGGAGGGAAGGAGGAGGCAGGCAGCAAATCCCCATTCTGGACGGGCTGTCCGTGAACGCCTCATCAGACTCTGATTCCAGTGAATGAAACCCCAGAACCACATTGTTCGCCACTTTCATATTATACCAACCCTCTGTCATGGAAAATCACAGCGTCCTCCTGGGCACATAGCTAAAATGAGAGCCACCACAAAACACACATTGTAAACAAACATCATAAATTTATCAAATTCAAATCAAAATGACAATATCAACTATTCTTCCATGTGCATTCCCTTAGTGTCTGTCTTTCATGTGCCTTTACCTACTCTAGTGCTCCTACAAAGTGCTTCCCCAGTGGCTGCAGCATGGCTGGTGGAAGGCTGCTGACTTGCAATGGGGAACACTGCAGATGGCCTTGCAGGACAACCTCGAACAGCTCTGGGCCTAGAAGGCCCGGCTGTAGACTGCAGCACCTCGGCATGGGTGGCAGTGGCCTGGGCTGGCTGGGTAATAGGCTGCGACAAGGGCAATGGTGGAGTGGCGGTGTTGGGAGTAGGAATACTGTCAGCCTGAGAGAGGTCAGCAGTTTTTTGCAACACAAACCCACTGCCACTCCCCCGGGGAAGCGCCTCAGCATTCCTAGCCACCTTTTGACACTCGTAAACCCAGAGATGATGGCAGCAGTCTGATCTTGCGTGGCAGCAAGTTGAGCCTGCAGGAGAGCAGTCCGCACTTCCACTGCAGCACTGAGATGTTGGGTCACTTCCGCCTGTACTGCAATAGAAGCCATGACATTACTCATCACATGCAGCATCATGGCTCCGTCGACAAGCTCTCTCCTGGAGATGTCCATCATTTCCATCCTGGAAATCATGGGCTCCAAGCTCCGCACAAAGCCCCGCCCAATGTAGGAGCCGGACTCCTCCATGCTCCTTGACACTGAAAAGAGGCTCTCTGGCAGGCTTGCCATTGCATGTAGCATTTCCGTGTGCATGCCCATCATCCTTCTTCTGAAGGCTGCCCCATCTAGGTCATCATCTGAGTCCTGTGCATCAGAACTCACCCTCCGGGGTGCTGGCACCCAAGCTACCCTTTCCCCCTGGCCTGGCTGCAGGTCACTCGTGCCCGGTGACTCACATGCAGATCCCGCCTCTATGCTACTCTCTAAATTGTACAGGGCCTTGGTGAGACCACATCTTGAGTATTGTGTGCAGATTTGGTCGCCTTTTCTGAGGAAGGATGTTCTTGCCATGGAAGGAGTTCAGCGAAGATTCACCAGGCTGATACCTGGGATGGCAGGAATGACGTATGAGGAGAGATTGGGACGATTGGGCTTGTACTCACTGGAATTTAGAAGAATGAGAGGGGATCTCATTGAAACTTATAAAATTCTGACAGGACTGGACAGACTAGATGCAGGAAGGATGTTCCCGATGGTCGGGGAGTCCAGAACCAGGGGTCACAGTCTAAGGATAAGGGGTAAGCCATATAGGACAGAAATGAGGAGGATTTTCTTCACCCAGAGAGTGGTGAACCTGTGGAATTCTCTACCACAGAAGGCAGTAGAGGCCAATTCATTAAATATATTCAAGAAGGTGTTGGATATATTTCTTAAGGCTAAAGGGATCAAGGGATATGGGGAGAAGGCAGGGACTGGGTACTGAATTTGAATGATCAGCCATGATCGCATTGAATGGCGAAGCAGGCTCGAGGGGCCGAATGGCCTACTCCTGCTCCTATCTTCTATGTTTCTATGTTTCTATGTTTCTATTCCGCACAGTGCCATTTTCGGAGCTGGTGTCTGCGAGTATTAACTGCAGTCTCTTCTTTTTCTTGTTTGTCTCCTCCTTCAGTTTGATCAACATTAGGGACTGGCTGGCCTGCTGGCAGTTCTTGGTATCTGAAAAGAGAAAGGCCCAAGGGTCGGGTTGTGGTGAGGGGATGGGGGGAAAGCAAGATATCCATGCATACACCATTAGCAACTTGTAAGCGAGAAGAGATTGTGGGATGAAGGGGAAGTGGGATGTGAGAAGAAGGATTAGGTATGAGCATACCATCATCATCAGCAAAGGCTTCAACTGTTCCACTGGCCACCGACTCTGTCACTGTCCCTCCAATAATTTCAAGCACCGATTCCTCCAGGTCGGTGAGGTTCTGTGTTACGGCTTGGGCATCTTCCGTCTGCCGTTGCTCCCTCCTGTTATGTACCACCTTTGCCTGCAAGAGAAAGTGAAGTGTGTCAGTGAGTGTAGAGCAATGTGTTTGGGTGATGTGCCTGCCATAGCTGAATAGCTGTCAGTGTGGGCAAGGTGTGAGATTTGGGTGTGAGTGTTGCAGCAGTGGTAAGGTTGTGAGGATGAAGTGAAGCCATGATTCTGAGATATGAGTGGTGATAGCTAGAGATTGTTGGTAGGTGAGTGATGGGGGTGTGATGCTTTGAGCAGTGTGTGAGGCTTGTGGTGCAGATGGTGGGATATGGCATTTGCTGAAGCCTTCATTCACCTTGACCAGCCGTGTAAGGTCATTAAACTTTTTGCGCACTGGATTCAGGTCCTTGGAACCACACTGGTGGCAGTGACGGTGTCAGCTATCTCCTCCCACAGCCTTCTGCAAATGCCCTTGGATGGCCTCTTGCCACCCTGTGGGTACAGCACAGCCTGCCTTTGTTGCACGGCCAGGACCAAGGCCTCCAGTGCAGCATCTGAAAACCGTCTTGCTCGCTCCCATAATCCATGTCTTCATCCACACTGACTATGAGGTGCTTCTGCAACAAAGCACCTCCTCTTTAAGTAGTGCAGAGAGCCTAGGCCAAACATTATTGGCCATTAGACTTCACCCGATATTGGCTCCTCCGTTCAGCACTAAGCCAATCAGCAGCACGCTTAACGCTGTGATCAGCACTGCAATCATTATAGTGAGCAGGCAGGACAAAGTTTACGTGCTGCCTGCACCACTTTGAACGGATGCAAGCAACTAGCGCTGGCCCGTGATACCGCCCGTTTTCGGGCCATATCCAATTTCTAGGCCATTATCTGGTCATTATCTTATTGCTGTTCATGTGACCTTGCAGTGCGCCAATTGCTGCTGTGTTTCCCTACAGTATAACTGTGACTGCACTTTAAAAGTAGTTAATTGGTTCTGAAGCCCTTTGGGATGTCCTGAGGTCATGAAAGGCATTATATAAATGTAAGTTCTTCCTTTAAGTGAGCAGATAAATTGAACTCTTGACAATATACTTGAGATTGGCACAAACTATACATAAAATTACATAGAATTTACAGCACAGAAGCAGGACATAATAGAGTGCAGGGGGGAAGTGAAAAAGGATAAAGGAAGGGCAAAGAGAGTATGAAAAAATATTAATGGGTAACATAAAAGTGAACCCAAAAATCTTTTATAAACATATAAAAAGCAAAAGGATAGTTAAAGGAATGGTGGGGCCAGTTAGGGACAAAAAAGGAAATTTTCTTGTGGACGCAGAGGGCATGACTGAGGTATTGAATGAATACATTGCATCAGTCTTCACAAAAGAAAAGGATGAAGTTAATGTTACAATAGGGGAGGGGAGAGTAGAGATATTGGATAGGATAAAAATAGGATAAAAATACATAGAAAGGAGGTGATAAATATGTGAACAAGTCACCCAGTCCAGATGGGATGCATCCTAGGTTGCTTAGGAAGCTAGGGTGGAGATAGCAGAAGATCTGATCACAATCTTTCAATCCTCCTTGGATATGGGAGTGGTGCCAGAGGACTGGAGGATTCTAAATGATACACCCCGTTCAAAAAAAGGAGAGAGGGATAAACCTGGTAACTACAGGCCAATTAGTCTAACGTCTGTGGTGGGAAAATTACTGGAGACAATTGTCAAGAACATAATTAATTCTCATTTGTGAAGCATGAGTTAATAAGGGGCAGCCAGCAAGATTTGTTAAAGGCAAATCATGTCTGACTAAGCTGATTGAGTTCTTTACATAGGAACAGAGGAACAGGAGTAGGCCATTCAGCCCCTCGAGCCTGTTCTGCCATTCAATGAGATCATGGCTGATCTGTAACCTAAATCCATTTATCTGCCTTTGGCCCATATCCCTTAATACCTTTGGTTAACAAAAAGCTATCAATCTCAGATTTAAAATTAACAATTGATCTAGCATCAATTGCCATTTGCAGAAGGGAGTTCCAAACTTCTACCACCCTTTGGGGGAGAAATTCAGTATCGCCCTGTTTGGGGCGTAAGTATCGGGCGGGCGGGAAATTTTGCGCCCGGCGTAAATTATCGACACCTACTGGTAAATTGGCCTGCTTCGCCCCAGGAGGTGCTTGGAGTGCTAAAACAGGCGCTGCACGACTGTCTTAAGGCGCTAAGCCGGACAAGCGAGGCGCTACCACCGAGGGCGGGCGCAGCGCAGGTGCGGCCAGTTAGCGATTGTACGCAGACACGCTGGCGCCGGTCACCTCTTAAAGGGGAGGTTCGATCTTCGATTCCAGCCACACCCTGCGCATCAGAGCTCTGATTCTCGGCCTGGACAGACCTGCTGCCACATTCTTAAGCCTAGGACCATGGAGAGGGCCAAGGAGCGAGCGCAGCGGTTCAGCGAGGGGGCCTTGCAGGTTCTGGTTGGTGCGGTGGAGCGCAGGCGATCTATCCTGTTCCCGGACAGTGGCAGGAGGCCTCTGCCCAACGACTATCGCAAAGCTTGGAGGGAGGTGGCTCACAGAGTGACCTCCAGCAGCAAGGTGCCTAGGACCCCTGTGCAATGCAGGAAGAAGTTCAATGACCTCACTCGGGTCGTCAGGGTAAGTGCCCTTTTCAGAATCCTCTTCATTCCTGCATGTCGACCTCACTTTATGGCCAAAGGGTCCTGAAAGCTCCAATGCCCAGCCCTCATCCAACACCTATGGCACTTTCAGGGAACTCACACGCACATTCAACACTTTACCTACTGTTAGGGCTATTCGACCATGGGAGGCAGTGCAGCCAAGATCAGGACTTCAGACTGTAAGGGCTATTCGACCATGGGAGGCAGTGCAGCCAAGATCAGGGCTTCACACTGTACTCAGAGCCCGTCCTTTCTCTTGCAGGGCAAGCTGGCGCATAACAGGAGGCAGCAGCAACAGACTGGCGGAGGCAGGCCTCACCTTCAAGCCCTCACCGATCTGGAGCAGCGAGTCCAGCGGATTATGGCAGGCCGGATGATTGGCCCCGTTGCCACTGGAGATGCTGACCCTGCTATGGACAGCAATGGTAAGGTCATCACCTTTTTGACCTCTCTCCTTCCACTTGTGCCTCACACCAGCATCCTTTGCCACTATCGAACCAATACAGTACATTGCAGCACTCATGCCTCCCTCGCTGCCACCCTGTCCTCACGCTAAAGCCACTCTTGTAACTCCCTGCTTTCAGATGCTGATTCGCCAGGTGAGGAGGCGGGCCGTCAAGCTGCCACTGTGAGTGACTCTGAAGGCGACGACGAGGAGGAAGCCGGACCATCAGTGCCACCCTCAGCCGAGGCAGCCCATGGCCATAATGGGGACACATCTTCCCTGGAGGGGAGCAGGGGGGAATGGTCTGAGGAGGGTGAAGCTCTGGGGCCCAGCGGTATGCAGCAACGCGGGGGGGCGGGTAGGGAAGCTCGGCGGCCTTCTCCCCGGAGGGAGAGTCTGGCCTCGAGTCCTGCTACAGTGAGCGCAGAAGAGGTGCGGCTCCAAACTGAAATGAGCGCCCAGGCGGAGCACAGGCACACTGAGCTCATGGCTGCAGTGGCAAGGATGCCCGAATCCATTGAGTCACTGGCAAGGAGCAGGACTTCGGCGCAGCACAGGCGGCTGCCACGCAAGTGCTTAGTGCTGCAATGCTGTCAGTGGCTGGTCTCATGCAGATGCAGATTAAGGCCACACGAGCACTGACTGCTCCCACCCTCACTGGATCGGGCACGAATCGCCGGGGCCCTCGCCGCACCGCAGCAGGCCAGCAGTCTGTGCTTCAGCAGATTGCTCCGCATGCTGCAGTGCTGCCCCGTGGGAGTGCCAGTGTTGTCCGAACAGGGAGTTGCTGTCCTCTCTCAGGATGACAGCATTCCTGCTGCCAACACTGTCACTTCTCCACTGCAGCTGCCACCACCTGTAGGACAGACTGCTGCCGCCCATGCAGAGTTGGAGCAGTCAGCAGCCGGGCCCTCCAGGCCCAGAGCTGGTCCAGGCCGTCCCTCAAGGGCATCTGCAGTCTCAGTTTCTGACACTCAGCAGCCTTCCCCCAGCCTTGCTGCAGCCACTGTGGTCCCATTGCGGAGGAGCTGTGTAGTGTCGTGTATAATAAGACACAGACTGCAGGAGAACGGTACAACAGATGTTTACTCAACGTGGCTCACACTGGAACTGATCTGTACAGATTACTACTCAGTGCTATATACAGGTGTGGTCACAATAACAAAAAGATTGATTAAGAAAGGGAAGATAGATTATGAAAATAAATTAGCAAAAAATATAAAAACAGATAGTAAGAGTTTTTATAGTTATATAAAAAGAAAAAGGGTGGCTAAAGTAAATGTTGGTCCCTTACAGGATGAGACCGGGAAATTAATGGTGGGAAATATGGAGATGGCAAAAACACTGAATGAATATTTTGTATCAGTCTTTACAGTAGAAGACACTAAGAATATCCCAACACTGGACAAACAGGGGGCTATAGGGGGGGAGGAGCTAAACACGATCAAAATCACTAAGGAAGTGGTACTCGGTAAAATAATGGGACTCAAGGCGCATAAATCACCTGGACCTGATGGCTTACATCCTAGGGTCTTGAGGGAAGTGACGGTAGGGATTGTGGATGCATTGGTTATAATTTTCCAAAATTCCCTGGACTCAGCAAAGGTCCCGGCAGACTGGAAAACTGCTAATGTAACACCCTTATTTAAAAAGGGCAGTAGACAGAAGGCTGGAAACTATAGACCGGTTAGCCTAACATCTGTGGTAGGTAAAATTTTGGAGTCCATTATTAAGGAGACAGTAACAGGACATTTGGACAATCATAATTTAACAGGACAAAGTCAGCATGGTTTTATGAAGGGGAAGTCATGTTTGACAAATTTGCTGGAGTTCTTTGAGGAAGTAACATATAGGGTGGATAAAGGGGAACCAGTGGACGAAGTGTATTTAGAATTCCAAAAGGTATTTGACAAGGTGCCACACAAAAGATTATTGCGTAAGATAAAAAATCACGGGATTGGGGGTAATATTCTGGCATGGATAGAGGATTGGCTATCTAACAGAAGGCAGAGAGTTGGGATAAATGGTTCATTCTCAGAATGGCAATCAGTAACTAGTGGTGTTCCGCAGGGGTCGGTGCTGGGTCCCCAACACTTTACAATCTATATTAACGATTTGGAGGAGGGGACCGAGTGTAGCATATCAAAGTTTGCAGATGATACTAAGATGGGAGGGAAAGTAATGAGTGAGGAGGACATAAAAAACCTGCAAGGGGACATAGACAGGCTAAGTAAGTGGGCAGAGATTTGGCAGATGGAATACAATACTGGAAAGTGTGAGGTTATGCACTTTGGCAGGAAAAATCGTAGAGCAAGCTATTATCTTAATGGCAAGAAACTGGAAAGTACTGAAGTACAAAGGGATCTGGGGGTCCTGGTGCACGAAACTCAAAAGGTTAGTATGCAGGTGCAGCAAGTGATTAAGAAGGCCAATGGAATGTTGGCTTTCATTGCTAGGGGGATAGAATACAAAAATAGGGAGGTATTGCTTCAGTTGTACAAGGTATTGGTGAGACCACACCTGGAATACTGCATACAGTTTTGGTGTCCATACTTAAGAAAAGACATACTTGCTCACGAGTCAGTACAAAGAAGGTTCACTCGGTTAATCCCAGGGATGAGGGTATGGACATATGAGGAGAGGTTGAGTAGATTGGGACTCCACTCATTGGAGTTCAGAAGAATGAGAGGCGATCTTATTGAAACATATAAGATTGTGAAGGGGTTGGATCGGGTGGATGCGGGGAGGATGTTCCCGATGATGGGTGAAACTAGAACTAGGGGGCATAGTCTTAGAATAAGGGGCTGCTCTTTCAAAACTGAGATGAGAAGGAACTACTTCACTCAGAGGGTGGTAGGTCCATGGAATATGCTGCCCCAAAAAGCTGTAGAAGCTACATCATTACATAAATTTAAAACAGAAATAGACAGTTTCCTAGAAGTAAAGGGAATTAAGGGTTACGGGGAGCAGGCAGGAATTTGGACATGAGTCTAGGTTCGGATCGGACATGGCCCTGTGGGTAGCGGAGCGGGCCCAGGGGCCGTGTAGCCTGATCCTGTTCCTATTTCATGTGTCTAATTCTGTTAGATTCAGGAGATGGTTCTGTGATAGTAGATTGGCGGTTAGGATCAGATCAGCCATGATCTTATTAAATGGCGGAGCAGGCTCGAGGGGCCGATTGGCCTACTCCTGCTCCTATTTCTTATGTTCTTATGTTCTACTGCAGTATACATGAGCTGTAAAAGATAGTTCCCCACTTAAAGGTATATACATTACAATTCCTCCCCTTTTAGATTAACAGTACCACAACACTCATTTAACAATTAAATATCAAACTAATTACAATTAACACTTTTAACATGCAACATTAGCTGAAAATAGTCTATTTATATATTCAGTCTTTGGGGAGGCTTCCTGATCCTTTCTGGATAGCGCCTTTCCCGAGTGTCTTGCTCTTGGTGCGGAGGCGATTCTGGCCCCCTGTCGCCGGTTGGTTCATCAGTTCCCGATGCTACTGTTTCTGGGGTAGATGCGACCTGTACGTCGGGTTCATCACCAGGTACGTATGGGCGAGGCATGGGGTTGACTTGTTCCTGTGACTCTAGGATCTGGTCAGCATGGCGTCTCACGATGCTCTCCCCAAAGTCCACTGTGTACATTAGTGGGCCCTGCCGTGTGCATATCGTTCCTGGCTGCCATTTTTCTGTTCGGTAGCCATGGGCCAACACTGGTTGCCCTACATTGAAGCTCCTTGTTGGCTTCTCATGGATGTGCTGGAATTGCTTACTCTCAACATCTCTTCGTATGTTTGGTCTGAGCAAATCCAGGCGAGATCTTAACCTTCGGTTAAAGAACATCATGGCTGGGGCCTGGTTGGTGACTGCATGTGTCGCATTCCTGTAGGCGAACAGGAAATTGTCCACCTTGTGCTGCAGCGGAATGTTGTCATTGTACATAGCCTTTATTGCCTTCTTAAAGGTTTGTACGAACCTCTCAGCCAATCCATTTGTGGCTGGATGATACGGGGTGGATGTGTAATGCCTTACCCCATTCTTTTTCAAGAACCTCTGGAACTCCTCGGACACAAACTGTGGTCCATTGTCGGAGCAAATCTGTTCTGGCAAGCCATTCCTGGCAAAAATGGTCCGTAGGACTGCAATAGTTTTCTCCGTGGTGGTGGAGGACATTTTGATGACCTCAGGCCATTTCGAGTGCGCATCCACGGCTATTAAAAACATTGAGTCCATGAATGGACCAGCAAAATCAATGTGCACCCGTTGCCATGGAGATGAGGGCCACTCCCATGGGTGTAGAGGGGCCTGTGGTGGTACATTTTGGACTTTCTGGCATCCTGAGCAGCTCTTGGTCAGGTCCTCGATTTGTTTATCAATTCCCGGCCACCACACATAAGCCCTGGCTAGGCTTTTCATTTTTACCCCTCCCAGATGACCCTCATGAAGCTCATTGAGCACTCTATCCCTTAACTTGGGTGGAATTACCACTCGAGATCCACACATCAAGGTCCCCCGGCACACTGACAGCTGTTCCCTCCTTGTCGAGAAAGCTGGCAACAGTGAGTCGCCATGTGCTGGCCATCCCTTCACCGTCAAATCATATACCTGAGACAGTGTCGGGTCATTTCAGGTTTCCTTTTCGATACAAGCGTTAGTTACCGGTAGGTATTCAACTATAGTCGAATGGAATATTTCGACAGGATCCACTGCTGGTGCTTCCTCCACAGTAGGCAGTGGCAGGCGTGATAGCCCATCAGTATTTCCATGCTGTTTCGTGCCCTTATATTCAATCACATAGTGGTGCGCCCCTAGAAAAAGTGACCATCTTTGTAGTCGTTGCGCAGTCATCACCGGAACGCACTTCTTCGGTTTAAAAATGGAGACAAGAGGCTTGTGATCAGTCAGCAAGGTGAATTTCTGCCCGTGCAGATAGTGATTGAACTTTTTCACTCCCCACACTAGGCTGAGGGCCTCCCTGTCAATCTGGGCGTAGTTACGCTCGGCTGAGGTTAGAAACATAGAAACATAGAAGATAGGAGCAGGAGTAGGCCATTCGGCCCTTCGAGCCTGCTCCGCCATTCAACGAGATCATGGCTGATCATCCAAACCCTAGCACCCGGTCCCTACACCGACAGCCATCCCACCCAAGCCCTATCCCCGTAACCCTGTAACCCCACGTATTTAAACCCCCTAACACTAAGGGCCAATTTTTTTTTAATTTTTTTTTTATCATGGCCAGTCAACCTAACCCGCACATCTTTGGACTGTGGGAGGAAACCGGAGCACCCGGAGGAAACCCACACAAAGACGGGGAGAATGTGCAAACTCCACACAGGCAGTCACCAGAGGCCGGATTTGAACCCGGGTCCCTGGCGCTGTGAGGCAACAGTGCTAACCACTATGCCACCGTGCTGCCCATTAGTGATCATGATGCAAAGGCTATTGGCCTTTCTGAGCCATCCGAGAATTTGTGCGACAGCACCGCTCCAATGCTGTAGGGTGACGCATCACATGCCAACCGAATTGGTAATGCTGGGTGGTAATGGGCCAATACCTCTTTCGATGTGATTAGTGTTTTGCTCTTCTGGAAAGCTCGTCTACATTCGTCACTCCACTTCCATGGCACCCCAGTTTGCAGTAGGGTGTTCAGTGGGTGTAGTTTTGTAGACAAATTTGGCAAGAACTTATGGTAGTAGTTTACCAGCCCGAGGAACGACTTCAGTTGTGACACATTTTCCGGTGCTGGAGCCTTGACTACTGCCTCAATCTTCTCTGGGGACTTATGTAACCCCTCTTTATCGATAACGTGGCCACAATACGAGATCTGTTTGCTAAAAACTCGCATTTGGGGCGGTTAGCTCGGAGCCCATATTCCTGCAATCTAGTGAGCACCTGCTCCAGGTTGGCAAGGTGATCACTTTCATTTTCGTCCGTGACTAGGATGTCATCCAAATAACAGTGGGTCCCTGGGATCCCTTGCAGAACTTGTTCCATTGCCCTCTGTGAAATAGCCGGAGCTGATGCTACCCTGAATACCAGCCGGTTGTATTGGTAGTGACCTTTATGGGTGTTGATTGTGAGGTATTTTTTTGATGCTTCTTCTACCTCCATTTGCAGATACGCCTGGGCCAGATAAATCTTAGTGAAGCGTTTCCCTCCAGATAGCGAGGCGAAAATATCTTCAATCCGCGGAAGTGGATATTGTACGGTGTGAAGGATCAGGTTCACTGTTACCTTAAAGTCCCCACAGATGCGAACCTTCCTTGGTTCCCCAGGCGTGCTGCTCAACGACTTTTTCATCACAGGGATGATGGGTGTAGCCCACTCACTCCAGTCTACCTTGGACAGTACACCTGAACATTACAGACTCTCCAGCTCTGCTTCGACGGCTGGGCGGATCGCATAAGGTACCGGTCTGGCCGTAAAAAAAATTTGCGCTTGCCTTTTCTTCAATTTTAATCATCGCTGTCATGCCTTTTATTGTTCCGAGTCCTTGCTGGAACACTTCTTTCGCATCAGTTAGGATCTTTGACAGTCGCCCAGGTGTGACGTCGTCATCCTTTTTGGCAGCCACAGTCAGTGCCTGTAAGGAATGCCAATCCAGTTGTATTTTCCGGATCCATTCACGTCCCAGTAATGGTGGTCCTCCATCTTGCAATACATACAGGTCTAGTTTTGGTGTTTCCTTACCGTTACATATAACGGTCACCCTTATTTTTCCTTTGGGGTAGACTTTTTGCCCCGTGTACGTCTTCAAAATAATTTTTGTGTCTCTCAAGGGTATGCGTGAGAATAGCCGCTCGTAGTCCCGTCGGTTTATGACTGTCAGGGCTGATCCTGTGTCCAATTCCATCTTTACCTGGACTCCTGCTATCTTGAGAGTGACCCAAATGGTTCGGTGATCCTCCATTGTGATCACATTATGTAGTTTCAGACAACTCAGTTCCCTGCTTTCGGAGTCTTTATCACTCTTTTGTTCGTTTGAACTATTCTCCGCCATCTTATGTACCTTCTTGTACTTTTCTTTGGTAGGTTTCTTATTGCTGGTTTTCTTTCCCGACCTGCAGACTCATGCTATGTGTCCTACTTTTCCACACTGTCTGCACACTTTGTCTTTGAACCAGCAATCATTCTGGTCGTGTGTTGTTCTGCCGCAGCGATAGCACTTCTCTGTTCCATGTGACATTTTGTTTGTGCCATATTCTTGCGGTCTCTGTTGTATCTCTGCAGCGCCCCGTGCTGCTGCTTCATATGATACCGCAATGCTGAAAGCCTTTTCCAGCGTAAGGTCCTTTTCAGGTAAAAGCCGTTTCTGGGTTCCTTCACTTTGAAGCCCACACACAAACTTGTCCCTTAAGGTATCTGCCAGTCCCGCTCCAAACTGGCAGTGTTTCGATAGTTTGCGCAGTTCTGTTAAATAATCAGCATTGCTTTCATCCTTATGCTGGTTCCATTTGTGAAACTTGAATCTTTCTGCTATCAGCAGCGGTGTGGGGTTTAATTGTTCCTGTAGTATCGTTACTCTCTCTTCAAAACTCTTTTCCATTGGCTTCGTTGGGGTTACTAGATTTCGTAATAAACCATACGTCTTTGCACCCATTAAATTTAACAATACCGACGCTTTCTTGTCATCTGACACCTCATTTGCCTTGCAGTATACCTCTATTCGTTCGACATATGTAGTCCAATCTTTGACTTCATTCTCAAATGCGGTGATACTGCCACTCTTCGGCATTTTGGGTGTGGTTTAAAATGGCGTCTCCCAATGGCTTCAAATGGCGTCTCCCGCGCTTTCCTTCCTCCCCCGCTGCTGCCAACGCTGCTCCCGGCGGTTCTCGTGGCAATGGCAGCGCCCTGTAGGTTTCGCGTGCTTCTCCTGCGCTGCTGCCAACGCTGCTCTCGGCGGTCCTCGTGGCAATGGCAGCGCCTTGCGGGTTTCTGTGCGTCTGTCTCTCCCTCTCTTCGACGCTGCTCGGCCCCTAAACACCAGCTGCGCCCTGTGTGCTCTGCCCTCTCTCTCTCTCCCCCGTCGACACTGCTTGACCCTTTGCTGTGCCGTTCAGTCGGGCCCTAGCCCGCCGCTGTCCGGGAAGGGTCTGCGCACTACCTTTGCCAGCCCGTTTCGCTGGACCACCTCGACTGGAAAGCCAAGCCTGGCTCTCGACAGCCTCCCCCACAATTCTTGAGTCTCTGCTGGATGACTGGGCGGTTGCCCGTGGTCGACGCCCGAGTCTCTGGCCTTGACCTCCAATCCACTGATCTCCAGGAATGAATCCCCGGGAGGTGATGCAGAGTTGCAGGTAAGTTCAAACTTGCCTTGTCGCCAATGTTGTGTCCGTGTATAATAAGACACAGACTGCAGGAGAACGGTACAACAGGTGTTTACTCAACGTGGCTCACACTGGAACTGATCTGTACAGATTACTACTCAGTGCTATATACTGGTGTGTTCACTGCCGGTACTGCAGCATACATGAGCTGTAAAAGATAGTTCCCCCCTTAAAGGTATATACATTACAAGCTGCAGGGTGGGAAGGGGCAAATCTCGCAAGCGAAGCAGATCACCCCCGAACGGCAAAAAGTCGGAGGTGTGGCAAAACGCTGTTAAATGTTTTATTGAAGGCTGAGGATCGTGGTCATGTTTTGGTTACTGTTTTGTTCATTGTCTCCAGGTTGTGAGAGCCAGTTATGTGCCTGACTGCTTTTTTGGGGGTTTCTCTCTATTACTTTGTCATGCGGGAAGGGCACACAGTTTGTTAAATAAAGAAGTGTCTTTATTCAGAATGTGCATGTTTGCTCTTTGAACTATTTGTTGCCTTGACCGGCTCAGGGGTTGCGGAACGGTTCCATTCATGTTCTTTGAATGGCAGAAGCCATTCCCTCAGAGGGGGCCTAGAACCGACTTGCAATAAGCCGCTAACGGACGGCCCTTGCACTTTGTGCCTCCCTCCCGTCTTGGTGCTGCTGCTCCTCCTCCTCCTCCTCCTCCTCTGCTGGTGCGCCAATGTCTGGTGGCAGTGGCGGAGTCCTGAGGATTGCCAGGTTATGCAGCATGCAGCACACAACAATGAAATGGGAGACTCACTCAGGTGAGTACTGAAGGGCTCCTCCGGAATGGTCCAGACAGTGGAACCATTGCTTTAGCACGCCGATTGTGTGCTCAGTGATGTTCCTGGTCGCTTGATGGCTCTCATTGTATCGTTCTTCAGCAGGGGTGCTGGGCGAACGGAGCGGGGTCATCAGCCAGGTGCACAGAGGATAGCCCTTGTCCCCAAGAAGCCAGCCTCCTGGGTGAGCCGGGGCCTCGAAAAGGTCTGCCACAGAAGTCTGGCACAGGATGAAGGCGTCATGGCTGCTGCCTGGAAAGCGGGCATTGACAGCGACTATCAGCTGTCTGTGGTCACAGACCAACTGGACGTTCAACGAATGGAACCCCTTCCGGTTGCGGTAATCCTCGGCATTCTCTTGCGGCGCCCTCAAAGCCACATGCGTGCAGTCAATGGTGCCCTGGACCATGGGGAAGCCCGCTATTCTTGCAAATCCCATTGCGCGCTCTTGCTGCTTGTCCAGGGTCATGGGGAAGGAGATGTACTGACGTCTCCTTTTAAAGAGGGCATTCGTGACTTGACGGATGCAGCAATGCACCGCGAACTGGAAGATATTAGCAATGTCCCCAGTAGTGGATTGAAAGGAGCCGGTGACATAGAAGTTGCGAGCCACTGTGACCTTCACTGCCACCGACAGAGACGTCCTGCTCCTCAGTTGAGGCTGCAGATCTGGCTGAAGCAGGTGGCAGAGCTCAGTGATCACCTCCTTGCTGAATCGCAGCCTCCGAAAACTCTGCTCCTCAGGCATGTTGAGCTATGAGAACTGTTGACGGAAAACCCTGGGACGGTAAGGTCTCGTGTGCCGACCGACGCCTGTTGGCCCTCTTCCATCTGGCCATGATTGGCACTCTCTCTCTGTGTCTCTGTGCCCTCTCAATATAATGGAGAAGCCCAATGTTCCCACCCATTGCAGCCCCCATAGTATGTGGCCACTCAAGGTTATGCCAGTGAAAAAGCAAACCAACTACAAAAGTTCTGGTCAGAAGCCAAAAGTACCTGTGCGAGCGCTGACTCAATGCAGAAAGCTCGCTCCCTTTGTCTCTCTGCAAATCTCTCTCTCTCTCAGAAGGAGTGGTCCAAAAATGGCTACCACAAAGAAGCCAGGAAGAGCCCCCTTTAAATAGCGCCCCCCCAGCCCCACAGCGACTGGGAACCGTTCCAGTCAACCAGTCACTGGGAGCGCCAGGCGGAAAGGAGGGGGGCGTCACTGAATTTCCGGTTCGGGGTGCCCCAAGGGCGTTACACCATGAAATGACGTCAGGATCTGCGTGCGCAGCTGAGCTGGCATTGTGGTTTAGTGCCGCCGGTAAATGTCCGCTCAATTTCGCGAGAGGCGCAGGTCTCGCCGCGCCCGGGCGCTAGCTGGCTCGCGCCCCACTTATCGCCCTCTTAAGGTGCTAACGGGTGGCGCAACCAACTGAATTTCTTCCCCTTTGTGTGTAAAAGTGTTTCCTAATTTCACTCCTGAAAGGTCTGGCTCGAATTTTTAGACTGTGCCCCCTAGTCCTAGGGGGAGAAATTCAGTATCGCCCCGTTTGGGGCGGTAACTTTTGAAACCCATAAAAATTAGCACCAGGCGCTAATCATTCTCAGGTTCCACGAAATTGGGTGTTAGCACTCCAGGAGGGAAGTGGAGCGCTAAATCAAGCACTACCACTTCCCTTGGAGCGCTAACAGCCAACAGGAGGAGCGGTAGCGGTGCAGCGCTGCCCAAGGGCAGCACTGTCAGGAACGGAGACTCCTTCCCTGCATTAAAGAGAAGGGCCATCGCTGCAGGCTCTGCAATGAAAAGAGGTCCCTCGTCGCCGACGGCAGCCGCAAACCGCCACGATCAGCCCCAAGCACTGTAGTAGAGTGCAGGGCTGATCGACCGCGGCCCAAGAAAATCATTAAAAATTAGCATTAAACTTCACGAAAAACATTTTCCCCCCACAGCTGTCATCCCCTTGAAACAGCGCTCCTGAAGTGCCCGGCCTCCTGAACAACGCCTCCTGCAGCTGTTGGTGTTTTCGGCCGCCGATGCTGCAGGGAGCGGAACCGAAGTTAGGGTCCAGAGCGCTACCGGGGCGATGCGCAGGATAAGGACATCACGATCTCCGGGCACAGGAGATCGTGGCGCTAAGGTTTACCGCCGCCGCAAACCTCCAGGTGAATTTAACGGGAGTCGTACATCTCGCCTTGCCCGGGCAGTAAATCATTAGCGCCCCGTTATCACCCCCGGGGGCACGAACGGGAGGTGCTAACCTACTGAATTTCTCCCCCCTAGAATCCCCAACCAGCGGATATAGTTTCCCTCTATCCACCCTATCTGTTCCCCTTAATATCCTGAATACTTCGATCAGATTACCCCTTAACCTTCTAAATTATAGGGAATACAACCCTAATTTGTGCAATCTCTCCTCGTAACTTAACCCTTGGAGGCCGGGTATAATTCTGATAAACCTATGCTGCACTCCCTCGAAGGCCAATATATCCTTCCTAAGGTGTGGTGTCCAGAATTGCTCACAGTACTCCAGGTGTGGTCTAACCAGGGTTTTGTATAGCTGCAGCATAACTTCTACCCCCTTGTATTCTAGTCCTCTAAATATAAAGGCCAGCATTCCATTAGCCTTTTTGATTATTTTCTGTACCTGTTCATGACATTTTAATAATCTGTGTACCTGGACCCCCAAGTCTCTTTGGACCGCCACTGTTTTTAGCTTTTCACCATTTAGAAAGTACCCTGTTCTATCCTTTTTAGGTCCAAATTGGATGACCTCACATTTGCTTACATTGAAATCCATTTGCCACAGTTTTGCCCATTCACTTAATCTATCAATATCCCTTTGTAATGTTATGCTTTCATCTACACTGCCTACAATGCCGCCTATCTTTGTGTCATTGGCAAATTTGGATATATGGCTTTGTATGCCATCATCTAAGTCATTAATAAATACTGTGATCCCAGCGGGTATCTGATCCCTGACCCCAGGGGGGGAGGGGGGATTGTATGGGGGGCTAATGGTGGGGAGCTTGGGGGGCCAGGAGGAAGCACTCCTGCTCCTCCTGGCCCACAAGGAGTGCTCCCAGAGCTGTCCTCGCCTCGCTGCAGCTGCCAGGTTTCCTGGCCGGCTACAGTAAAACCTGCAAAGCAGGTGAAATCCGAGGCTTCCAGTCTTATTATCATGATGAGCTTCCGACCAGATATTCACACCATCACTAAGACAGCCTATTTCTATCTCGGGAACATCGCTCGGCTCTGCTTCTGCCTCAGCTTATCTGCTGCTGAAACCCTCATCCATGCCTTTGTTACCTCTAGACTTGACTATTCCAATGCACTCCTGGCTGGCTTCCCATGTTCCACCCTCCGTAAACTTGAGGTCATCCAAAGTTCTGCTGCCCGTGTCCTAACTCGCACCAAGTCCCTTTCACCCATCACCCCTGTGCTCGCTGCCCTACATTGGCTCCTGGTTAAGCAACGCCTCAGTTTTAAAGTTATCATCTTTGTTTTCAAATCGCTCCATGGCCTCGCCCCTCCCTATCTCTGTAATCTCCTTCAGCCCCACAACCCTACCCCCCCCCCCGAGATATCTGTGCTCCTGTAATTCTGACATCTTGAGCATCTCTGATTTTAATCGCTCCACCATTGGTAGCCGTGCCTTCAGCTGCCAAGGCCCTAAGGTCTGGAATTCCCTCCCTAAACCTCTTCGCTTCTCTACCTCTCTTTGCTCCTTTAAGGTGCTTTTTAAAACCTACCTCATCTCTCATAATAACTCATTATGTGGCTTGGTGTCAAATTTTGTTTTATAAGGCTGCTGTGAAGCGCCTTGGGACATTTTACTACGTTAAAGGCGCTATATAAATACAAGTTGTTGTTGTTGTTGTTGATGTCCTGCCTCGGGTAAAACCGGAAGTCGGCAGGTTGGACCTGGCTTCCCGACACGCTTCCAATTTTTCCCCATTTAACCCTCTACCCGCACCCACTCACCTATGTTAAAATTCCTGCCTATGATTCTATGAGGGCACTTGGCCCCACTGGTTTATGCCGATATTTATACTCCAGTGAGCCTCTTTCCACTCTAACTACCTCTTTTACATCCTGCCCTGAAATCCCTCTATTCCTTTCTCACTCGTGTGTGCAATGATCAGGGAACGTGAGCTCAAGCTTAAAAGAGGGAAAGTGAAAGACAATTTAGATTTATCTACACAAAGGATGGTGAATGCGTGAAATGGACTGCCCAGGGAGATAGTGGAAGCACATAGGTTAGAAAAAATTTAAGGGCAAATTGGATAGATAATAGAGGGAGTGAGCAATGTAGAGATTTGATTCAGGGATTGGCCCGATCGATTGCAGGATCTTTTCTAGTTCTGCACTTTCCTATTGTTTTATGTCACCCAAGGGTGTTGAGGTTAGTTATGGCAGCAGTACCATCACCCAGGCTGAAATTAGCTAACTCGGCACAGACTAGGGATCAAACCTGGAATCTACCTGGTCTGTAGGGCTTAATTGCACGCCATGCAGTGCACTTACCAATTGAGTCATGAGGGGAGCATGTCATTTATTTTCTTCCCGGTACAGTAAACACTGCACCATAAGAGTGGAGCTGCATGTTTAGGAGGAGCAAAGAAGGAAGCAACCAAATCATGAATTTACAACAGATGTATTACTAAACAAACTGAGTAAGATCATTTTTATTTAAATATCTTTGCTCTAAGGACTAAGGGACTGGAGAAACTCTGACTTTTTAGCTTTGAAAAGAAAAGACTACACCTTATGGAAGTGTATGAAATAGTAAATAATATTTAAATGGTAAAAATTGAACGCTGCAGGCTAAACCATTGACTGTAGGAGAAGAAAGCACAGGTTCAAACTTCTGAAGGGCAAATTTAGGACTGATGTCAGGAAATTCTTCCTCATACAAAGAATGTTCAGCATATGGAATGGATTTATGGGTAATGGAAGTACAAATAAATGAGCCAAGATGGGCCAAAACGACCTTCTTCATCCATATTATCTTGTGATCTTGTTCAGAATAACGTTTACTGTAAAGTTAGTCTTACTAATAATGATGAATGTGCTGGGGAATCAACAGCAAGACCCTGCTCGGCACTCTGTCAACAGGAACTTTATGCTTCAAGCAAACTTGGAGTAATAAATTTCTGACGACACTTAACAACAAACAGAAGAATGAGCTGAAACTGAAACACGCAAGTCCTGGCACAACAACAAACAGCCATTAAAGACAAGCCAGCAGCAGACTAGCCCCATGTGATCTCCACACAGCAGGTGGCTGATGAATATATATGAAGTGAGCCTAATTATCTGGGAGCTAAAGGTCCTCAAAATCAATTTATGCTGCAATGTACAAAGGTCGTTACCAGACTATGAATTTCTTTGCCTAGTTTAAATGCATTTAGATTAAATGGTCTGTTTGATAAATATGATCTGTAAGAAAAACTGAAAACATGTACAGTATATTGTTTATTTAATCACTTCACTAACTCCTCTGCATTTTTTACCTCATTTAAACAAATTCAATGGTCCCGATATTTACGGGGGAGGCTGTGGGAGAGGCTGTGGGGGATGTGGGGGAGGCTGTTGTGGGGGATGTGGGGGAGGCTGTGGGAGAGGCCGAAAACGGCCGAAGAACCCGGCAAGGCCAGGCATGCGAAGGTCCTGGCGAGCTCAAAAGCAGGAACTCATTATCATTTTCTTCTTCCGTTTCCCTCCTGGCAGCCGGCCAAATTGACAGCCTGGCCAGCTGGCAGGTGGGAAAACCAGTGGCAGGAGGCTGCAGCCGGGGACCCCGCCAGTCAGGCGCCACGAAACCCAATATCGTAAAAACGGCTACGGGCACCTACGTGGTGGGTTGGGGTTTCATTCCCCGTTTTTTTTCATTTTTAATCCAGCCTGACCCTCTCCCGCCTGTCGTGGGGGGTTAATATCGAGACCAATATGTTTGCTTAACTCCTGTTTACTTTTTCAAAAGTTTAACCTCTCTATAGGTATGATAGTTCATAACTTGTTAACTGCAGAACAGCTAGTGTCATAATTAATTACTCTCAGTTTGTGAAATAATGTATATTATAATATAAAATATAATTTTTTTAAATGCAAGTGAAGAAGAACACTTGCTGTGTTGCCAGCATCACCATCGTGAATGTGGGTGAGTTAAGGGACCATCCCTCGTAACTGCCCCATTTTGTGAGAACATTTTACTGAGAAAAGCATCAGCAGTGTGCAAGGCGGGTGATAAAAGCATCTGATTTTTGCTGCTTCTACAGAAAACCGTGCTCCAGACCCAAATGCCGACCCATATTCCACCTGCTGCACATACAGCAGCTTTAAAGGTATGTGAGGGACAATGGTAACGCATTCTCACTCACCCGCAGCCTAGAGTCATTTCCCAGGCACCATGTGGTACGTTAACAGTTGTGAATGGTTTGCTTTCACATCTGTCACTGTATCTGAACTGCAGGCAGATGGACCGAGGTTGACTTTCTGAGATGGAGGTTTGAATGTTTAATACTTCAGGGTCGTGAAATTCGGCCCGTTTGTGCTGGCTATTAAGGCTGGTTTTGGATGAAAAAATGGCGGCCGCATCGCTTCTGCCCACTTCCGGCACAGAACGCAGCAGCCACTATTTTGGGCAGGTTGGCAGTGCTGCCGTTACCTGCACTTGCTCCAGATATGGAAATTAGTCAGATCATGACGTCAATCAGTGTGCAAAGCTGAATTGACACACAACCGGCTATTTTGGGCATTGCCGCTCCTCTTACCTCTTCAAAGCACACACAGCAGAACGTACTGCACGATGGACCACCTACCAGCACTTCTTAAAGGGACACACATAACTTTCAGGTAAGTTTAGGTCTTTATTCATACCGGTTTCTTTACATTTTATTGGAGTATTGGCTTGGTGTAAAACATTTTAAAAGTTATTAAAGTGTGAATCGAGTGCAGGGAGTGCTGCTGGATATTTGCAAGGCTTTGGCTCTTAAAGGAAGGCCTCTGAGAGCACCACTTGCTCCCAGTCCTGGGGGCTCTAGTTGCAGACCCCTTGGGCTGCAGCATGGCATGGAGATGGAGCAGAGCCAGCAAAGAGGACAAGCTGCCCGCAGAGGGAGGATGAGGAGAAAGAGGAGGAGGAAGAAGAGGAAAAAGCAGAAAAGGAGGAAGCGGAAGGAAGGAGGCAACCCAGACAGCCCCTTTCTGTCCGGGATATCCAGGATCGAACCATCCACCTGTAGTACCAGTGAACTCAGCCCCAATTCCCCTTTCAACATTTGTCCCACACCTTACCTTCCCTTTGTTACTGAAGATCACAGCGTCCTCTTGGCCCCAATGCTGAAAGAAAAGCCACCGCATGGCAAACTTTGCAATCCAACTTTATCCATATATGCATCCAATATTACATCAAAAAATCAACTAATTACACTTGTGCATTCCTTTAGTGAGTGCCTTGCATGTGCCTTTGCCTATCCCAGTGCTCTTACACAGTGCTACCCCATTTGCTGCAGGATGGCTGGTGGAAGGCTGCAGACTTTCAGTGGGAGAGACTGCAGATGGCCTTGCAGGACGACCTTGAGGAGCTGGTGACTGGAAGTGTGAAATCGAGTGATGGTGTTTCTTCTTCTTCACTCTCCTCTCCCTCTTCTTGGTCAACCATTGGCTGGGCAGGCTGGATTTCTTGGGTGTCTGAAATGAGGTAGGCACAAGGGTAGAGTTGTAGTGATGAGGGGGAGGGTAAAGCAACAGATGAATGCTTACACCATGTGCAGTTTGTAAATCAGAAGATATTGTGGGATCAGGGGGAAGTGGGATGTGAGAAGGAGGATAACGTATGAGGATACCGGCATCTTGTATTCTTTCAGCCCCGCCGCTGGCCAAGGGCTCAGCCATGCCACTGCCAAGAATGGCCAGCACTGTCTCCTCCAATAGAGTGAGGTGAAGCTAGGAATGTGAGGTTTGCCTCATGTTTGATAGAAATTGTCGATGGGTGAGTGATTAGGGGGGATGGGGGTTGGGGGGCGGTCGTGCATTGTGAGGCTAGTGGTACAGTTGGTAGGAGATGGCTTTTGAAGATGCATTCACTGACCTTGGCCACTTGTCTGAGGTCATGAAATGTCTTTGGGCTCTGGAGCCAGGTCTTGAGGGTGACACTGCTGGCAGTGACCACCTCAGCAATCTGGTCCCATGTCCTTCTTTCTGGAGGGCCTCCTGGCCCCCTGTGGGTAGAAAACCTCTCTTCCAGTGTTCACCCCTTGCACAAAGCTCGAGTGCTGTATCCGAGACCCTGGAGGCCCTTAGGGTTTGTGCTGAAGCACTTTTACCATTTTTCATCAGCAGAAGGCAGCTCACATTTCAGAGGTGCAGACTGCCTTTAAGAGGCACAGGCTAGCTTTATGCTTTAAGTAAAGCTAGCCTCACTCAAACATCGCGAACCTCAGCCCCCTGCTGAGTGCACAGCCTATCAGCAGCCATTCAGCGCTAGGCTGTGCGCTGTAATCATAATTAGAAGCCCTGCACTCCTTGACCGGGCATGGGTATATCACGCATCACAGTGCCCATGCCCGTTTTTCAGCACTGTGCAATTTCATCCTCTAGTTGTTTTATTCTTTTTCAGTTTTCCATCTCTTTTCCACTGGGGTATGTTTCTATAGACACTGGTCGCCCTCTAGTACTTTGTTTAAGTGACCATTCTTCATGTGTAAACCCAGACAATGAGAGGTCGACAATTCCACTTCTGCACTCGCCAGCCTGCAATGTTCCACCCATAACTTTTAATAGAGCGAGAACTGTGGGGTGGCGAGTGCAGAAGTGGAATTTTTACACCAGAGCCTTGGCAGTATTGAGGGCATCATCAATACTGGCCTTACTAATGTGCAAACTCACACACCTTTCAAGCCATGTCAATGGATAGTAATCAGGAATGGGAAACCTGACTACATTTTTGGCTAAACCCATTAGTAGCGAGTCATCACTACCCCACCTAACTATTCAGGCACAGGTTATGAAGTGCTTTCTTAATCTCCATTGGATTTATTGAGATTTGATTTTGTTTCCCTTTGAATTGGCTGTTATACACATCCAAATCAAAATAGATGAGGTTTGAAATAATTCTTTCCTGTTTCCTGTATAGGGAAGCACAACACAACCACTTCAGACTATATTTTTTTTACCTCATTTAAACAGATTCAATATGTCTGCACAATTGAACCAATCTAAAATAGTTATGCTTCTATGCACATGCAATACATTGGATCATTTCAGTTCCATCTGCTGCAACAGATTATAAACTAAAATATGCAGCTCTGGAATAAACGCTGAAAAACAAACATCACATCGTTTGAATTGACTGTTTAAGCAAACGGATGGCCTCTGTGAACTGTATCATTTTATGACTTTTTTATTATCATTTTCTGCAGATGTTCCAAACACTAAAGAATGATATAATAAGTGATACAGTAAACAAATGTGCAGAAATACAGGAAACAGAAGTATTTACACAAAGCCCTACAGGTTTTTTCTCCCTTTCTTGAAGGCTGATCTGAGCACTACATTTGAACCTATATGAATTGCAGAGTCAAAAGTAGTTTAGTGGATTCACATACTGTGCCTTGGATCAAGAGGCCTGTGTTAAACTCCAACAATGGCAACTTGCATTCCTATGGTGCTCCTCACATACAGTGACATCTCAAAGTACTTTACAAGACAGAGGGAAGACAGTGGACATCAAACAGAAGAGAAAGTGAAAATTTAGAGCATGTAGGTAAAGGCATGGTTCAAGAGGAGGGGATTGAGAAGCTTTCTGAAAGCATGAGGACGGAAATAGCAAGACACAGGGATCCAGAGAAGGAGTTTGTGGGGTAGAGGAAATGATAAACAGAAACAAGAGGTACTTCAGTGTCAGAGGAGCAAAGGAGGCATTCTGCAGTACATGGCTGGAGGAGATCAGAATGGGGTAAGGTCATGAAGGGATTTTAAAGTAAAAACAAAGACAATTTGCTGAAGCATGTAAAGCTATTGGAGCTTAGAGAGACAGAGTGATGGGAGTGTGGGACTTTCTGCAAGAGGTTCTAAATGAGTTGTAATTTGTGAAAAGTGGAGGCTTGGATCAAGCCTCAAGGTGCTAAAGACTCAGACGAGGATTTTAGCAACAATGGAGAAGAACTGGGTAATTTTGTGATGCTGATAACATCATCAACACAAGGACTGCAGCAGCTGAAGGAGAAGGCCCACCCCTACCTTCTCAGAGAAACTAGGGACAGGCAACAACTTCGACCTTGCCAGAATCTCCCAGATCCCAAGAACAAATTTAGGAAGATTGGAAGAAAGCGGTCTAGGTAACAGAGAGAATGTTGGGTACGTGGTTCAACAAGGTTCCACTCCACAGGACATAGACTGAGGTGGCAGTTAGGTAGGTTGATGGAGTGTTCAAATGAACTCTGCTCACATTTGCATTTAGACTGCAAATGATCTAACTTAAGCTGTGTTGTTAGGTGCAGCACCGAGAATGAGAGAAAGTTTGAAAAGAAGGGGCTGACCCTACCCATACTGTCACAGCAGCTGTTTAAAACCAAAACCAACTGTAATAATGATGCACCCACAGTGACAGGCCTGCCATCCTGGTCATTGGAGATCATTGGACTGAAAGTAAACAAATAGATGAAACTAAATAGATGAAAAGAAGAAGCTATGGTAATCAGATTCTAGAAATACAACTGACACAGTCAAAACATAAATCGGAAGAGTCGCAAGCTTGAGCGCAATTGGCACACAGCCAGCCTGGTCATCCATCGCTACATCTGGCGCAATCACCGGAAAAAATATTAGCCCTAATAATCCACCCCCGGCTTTGCCTGTGCTGAATAGGTGGCACGTACTCAAAGTGGAAAGGGGAACTTGAACACAGGTGCAGTTGTGGGGCTGGCTGGCAGCTTTGGGCTTGCTGACTGATCCTGGAGAGCATCACCCCACAAGCCTCTAGGCCGGAAGATATGATTGATTTCACCACCTGCTCCCCCCAAAGAAAAAGGAGGAGAAATTGAGTATCTTTGCGCCTCCCGTTATCACCTCCGGGGGGGCAATAATGGGGTGCTAACTACTTACAGCCCGGGCGCGGTGAGAATATTGCCTCCCGTTAAATTCGGTGGGAGGTTTGTGGTGGCAGTATGGCGTTGCACCCCGATCTTGTTCGCCCGGAGATCGTGACGTCATCGCCGTGCGCATCGCCCCGGTTGCGCCCCGGGCCCGAACTTTGGTTTCGTTCCCTGCAGTATCACCGGGCGAAAACACCGGCAGTTGCAGAAGGCGTTCATCGGGAGGCTGGGCACTTCGGGGGTGATACTTAAAGGCGAGGTGGCCGAGGTAGGGAAAAAAATAATCAAATGCTCATTTTCTGCTTTTTTTTTTCCTATTTCCCCCAGCGCTCAATCTGCCCGGCACTCTGCTGCAGTGCATCGGGCTGATCGGACCGGATCGCGGCTGCCGTCGGGGACCAGGTAAGTTTTCCCCTTGCAGAGCCTGCAGCGATGGCCTTTCCCTTTAAGAGAGGGAAGGAGCCTTCCAACGCGACAGCCCTGCACAGCCCATTGTGCAGCGCTGCTCACCTACCGCCCTGCCTGCTGCCTGTTATGCTCCAGGTCGGAAGTGGAACACTTGTTTTAGTGCTCCACTTCCTTCCAGGAACAAAAAACCAAGAGGGGAAAATTTGGTATCGGCCATTTTGGGGCGCTAATATCAGCCGGGCGCAAAGTTTAGCGCCATGCGCTAATTATTGCCTCCGACTGCAAAATTGGCCTCTATCGCCCCTGGAGGTGATTTGAGTGCTAAATCAGGCACTACACACCTCTCTTAAGGCGCTAACGTCGAGGAGCGAGGTGCTACCTCAGAGCACTACCGAAGCTCAGGTGATGTCAGTTAGCAATGGAACCCAGACAGACTGTCACCAGCAAGTTCTTAAAAGGAGGGTCCATCTTGCTAGCCAGCCACACCCTGCTCATTGTAGTGTTGGCTCTGGTGCTGGAAAGTCCTACCACCATTGTGCTGAGAGGAGTGATAGATAGGCCCAGGGAGAGAGCTCAGCGCTTTAGCGACCAGGTCTTGGTGGCTCTGGTTGGCGCTGTCGAGCAGCGTTGGCAGTGCTGTACCTAGAGAGTGGCAGGAGGCCTTTGCCCCGGGAGTACCAAAGAGTGTGGAGGGTGGTGGCTCAGCACGTTTCCTCGAGGAGCCTGGTGCCAAGGACCCACACCCAATGTCGGAAGAAGTTCAACGACCTCATGCGGGTGGTCAGGGTGAGTACCTGCTTTTCAATACCTCTCCATCCCTCCATCTCAACTTCACTCTGTGCCCAGATCATTTAAAAGCCCCAAGTGCCCAACACTCATCCAAGACCTATGGCCATCTCATAAAAGACACCTGTGCATTCCACACCTTGCATACATTAAGGGCTATTCAACTATGGGAGGCACATCAGGCAAACACATGGCTGCATACATTAAGGGCTATTCAACTATGGGAGGCACATCAGGCAAGCACATGGCTGCATACATTAAGGGCTATTCAACTGTGGGACGCACATCAGGCAAGCACATGGCTGCACACTCACGCAGACGCCGTCCTTTTTCTTGCAGGCCAAGCTCTCTCATAACAGGTGGGAGCAGCAATACACGGGAGGAGGACTGGCTGACCAAATCCCCTGACTGAGTTGGAGGCGAGAGTGCACAGGATCATTGCCAGCCAGGTCATAGGTGCCGTGGCCGCTGGAGATGTCGACTCCCTTGGGGACAGCAATGGTAAGGTCATCAGCTTTCTCTCCTCTCTCATACCACTTGCCCCTCACAACACCAGCCTTTTACACTTTCAATCCAACTTACTGTCTCCAGTCCTTGCTCCCTTACTGCCCCCCTGCCCTCCTGCTAAAGCCACTCTTGTACCTCCCTGCTTTCAGATAGTGAACACCAGCTGACTAGCCTGTCCCTCAACCTGCCAGTGGCAGTGACGCCCCAGACGAGGAGGAAGAGGAAGCCGGAGCCTCACCACCTGTATCACCCATGCCCACACTGGGACCACGTCTTCTCTGGAGGGGAGCAGAGGGGTAGGATCTGATGAGGGTGAAGCTCCTGGACCCAGTGGGCTGCAGCAATGCCATGGGGGTAGGGAAGCTCGGGGGCCATCTTCCCGGAGGGTGAGTAGGCAAGCGAGTCCTGCTGCACAGGACTCGGATGAGGACCGCACCATTGCGGCCATGAATTCCCAGGCCTTGAACATGCACACTGAGGTCATGGGTGCAATGGCAAGGGTGCCCGAAAGCATGGATGGACTGGCTAGGAGCGTGGAGCAGATGGCTGCAGCACAGGCTGATGCAACACAACGGCTTAGTGCTGCAATTCAGCCATTGGCTGGTGCCATCCAGTCTCAGACTGCTCTCATGCAGTCTCAGATTGATAGTACGCAAGCATTGACTGCTGCAATCCTCACTGGGTCGGCCACATTGCCCCGGGACTCTCATGGGCCGCAGCAGGCCAGCAATCTGTGCTCGAGCAGATTGCTCCGGATGCTGAGATACTGCCCCGTGGGAGTGCCAGTGTGTCAGTCGAGCAGGAAGGTGCTGTCCTCTCTCAGGATGGCAGCATTCCTGCTCCCACCACTGGCACTTGCCACGGCCTGCAACACAGCCAGCCCAGACTGCTGCCGCCCATGCAGAGTTGGTGCAGTCTGCAGCCAGGCCCTCCAGACCCAGAGCTGGTTGAGGGCATCCTTCAAGAGCATCTGCAGTCTCAGCATCTGCCATTCAGCAGCCTTCCATCAACCTTGCTGCAGCCACTATGGCCCCATTGCGGAGGAGCAGTAGGGTGGGAAGGGGGGAAGTGTGCAGGGGATGGAGATCACCCTCGAAGGGCAAACAGTAGGAAGTGTAAAAAAATGGTGGGAATGTTTGTGGTAAAGGTCCAAGTTCGTGTGATTACATTTGTTTACTGTTTTGCCATTTATCTCCATGTTGTGAGAACTCGTTCTGTTAGTTCATGATTTGTTGTTTTGGTTTCTAATTGTTTGTCCTGAATAAATGACACACACAGAGTTTGTAAAATAAATAAGTTTTTTAATTCAAAATTTACATTTTTGATCTTTTGAATCATTCCAGCAATAGGGGGTGTGGGATGCTTTCCATGATGTTGTTCTCCATGCCAGAAGCCATCTTTTCAGTAAGGGCCTAGAAGCGGTTTCTTATCAGCCGTTCACGGATGGCCTTGCACTGGCAACATTGTGCGCCTCCCTCCCACATTGGTGCTGCTGATCCTCCTACTCATCCTCCTCCTCATCCTCCTCCTCGCCCTCTTCCTCCTCCTCAGGTGGTGCACCAAACCCTGGGGGCATTGACTGGGTCCTCAGGGTTGCCAGGTTGTGAAGCATGCAGCACACAACTATGAAGAGGGAGACTCACTCAGGAGAGTACTGCAGGGCTCCTCCTGAGTGGTCCAGACAGTGGAACCGTTGCTTGAGCACGCCGATCGTCTGCTCAATGATGTTCCTGGTGACACTATGGCTCTCATTATACCGCAGCTCAGCAGGGGTGTTGGGGTTACGGAGCGGTGTCATCAGCCAGGTGCAGAGTGGATAACCCTTGTCCCCGAGGAGCCATCCACTTGAGTGATGTGGTGCCTGGAAAAGGTCTGGCACACCAGTCTGGCACAGGATGAAAACATCGTGGCTGCTGCCAGGATAGCGGGCATTGACAGCGAGTATGAGCTGTGTATGGTCACAGACCAACTGCACATTTAAGGAGTGGTAGCCCTTGCAGTTTTGGAATACCTCTGCATTTTCATGCGGTGCCCACCATGAGTGCAGTCAATGGCGCCCTGCACCATGGGGAAGCCCGCTATCCTAGCAAAGCCACAGGCACGTTCGCACTGCTTGCCCCGGGTCATGGGGAAAGAGATGTACTGGCGTTTCCTTTGATAGAGGGCATTTCTCACCTCCCGGATACAGCAATGGACAGCGAACTGGGAGATATTGGTGATGTCCCCAGTAGAAGCTTGAAAGGAGCCATTGGCATAAAAATTCAGAGCCACTGTCACCTTCACTGCCACCGACAGAGACGTCCTGGTCCTCAGTTGAGGCTGCAGATCTGGTTGCAGCAGGTGGCAGAGCTCAGTCACCACCTCCTTGCTGAAGCGCAGCCTGCACAAACACTGCTCCTCAGACAAAAGAAGGTATGAGAATTGCACCCTGAATACCCTCGGAGGGTAAGGTCTCCTGTGTGGAGGCCTGTTGGCCCTCCTCCCTCTGGCCATGTTTGCCACTCTCTCTCTGTGCCTCTGCCGCCTCCGATTCTGCAGGTGCAGGACGATGCCCCGAGTCAGTGCAGCCCCCATAGTATCTTCTAAATCGCTGGAATGAAGATGAAATAAACATGAACGTGCAAAGTGCTGCTCAGGACCCAAAAATCCTTTGCACAGCGTTGAATCTCTCCAGACGTCTCTCTCCCTCTCAGCATGCGTGGTGCAAAAATTTCGCTGACAAGAAAAAACAGGAAGCGGCCGCCTTTAAATAGCGCTCCTCCAGCCCCTTCCCAACTGCAAAACGTTCCCCTCTACCTGTCGTTGCTAGCGGCAGGCAAATCTGCGAGCGCAGGAGATCATGGCAGTAGTGTTTAGCGCCACTGCAAAACGTCTGGTCAATTTCGCGAAAGGCGCTATAATCGCCGCGCTCGGGTGCTAAGTTCCTAGCGCCCCGTTAGCACCCCCTGGAGGCGCTAAGCAACTGAATTTTTCCCCCAAAATTTTTTTAAAGTTGAGAAACATTAGTGCCTGGCGCTAATTTTTTCAACTTTTAAAAGTTAGCACCCCAAACGGGGCTAGAATTACTTTCTCCCCTAATTAGTTTACTTACCAATTTGGACCTTCCAATCTCAAGCGCAAGGCCCACCAGCACCTTCTTCAGGTACTCCTGTACCTGCGTGCTTTTCAGTTGCAGGAAAAGAAAGTGAGGCATCTCATTTCCAAGGGAACATTCAGCCTGGAACTATTACACGTACAGGCTCAGATACATCCCTTTGGAGAAGTATCAGAAATCCCAAGGTAACATAAAGCCGGGAGGGTGGAGACCCAAAATAATGAGTTGCAAGAGATCAGTGGAAAGTTTGAATGGCAAGAAGAATGTGCAGTAGAAAGAAAGTTCCATTTATACAGCACCTTTCACGACCTCAGGACACCTCAAAATGCTTTACAGCCAATGAAGTACTTTTTAAAGTGTAGTCACTGTTGTAATATAGGAAACACAGCAGCCAATTTGTGCTCAGGAAGGAACCACAAACAACAATGTGATAACGACCAGATAATCCATTATAGCGATGCTCATTGAGGGATAATTATTGTCCAGGGCACAGGGGATAACTCCCCTGCTCTGTTCAAAATAATGCCATGTGATCTTGTACATCCACCTGAGAGAGCAGACAGGGCCTCTGTTTAACATTTCACCCCAAAGACAGCACCTCCAACAGTGCAGCACTCCCTCAGTACTGCACTGGAATATCAGCCTAGATTTTTGTTTTCTGGAGTGGGACTTGAACCCACAACCTTCTAAACCAGAGGCAAGAGCACTACCCACTTTTTTTTTATAAATATACTTTATTGAACATTAAGAACATTTACAACATCTTGATCATTTCACTGTATGATACAAATCAATTCCGCCACTCTGCACAGCCATTCCGCCACCACACTTTAACATCAAAACCTGAAGTTTAATTTGTCTCCTGTAACATATATTAATCGATTGTACTTTAAAAATTGGTTGTAAAATACTATCCTTAAATTCCTTTCTGAATAAAACATCCACAGAGCCTTATAATGATCTTTTAGCTTACATTTAAAATACTCTTTTAGATTGATTCTCCTCCCCTTAAAAAACAGAGCATTCCTTCTTTGCACAATCACGAATCTAGCCAAACTGAACATTAAATTAATTGCCACTCCGCTAGATTCGGGCAGACTCTCCTGCAATCCCCATCTCAAAATTGAGTCCCATGGGATTCCCATTCTCGCTCTTCGGTCCCCACCCAGCAAAAAAGCTTCACACAACTGTCGAACATAGTACTTAAAGTCATTTAACTGCGGACATTGTAGTGTATGTACCCGTCTACCTTTAAGAGAACTATTGTATGTAACCGTTCACCTTTAAGAGAACTATTTTAGGTGTGGCACTACTTTGTTTGGTTTCTGTATACGGTAATACCGACGGTGACCACACCAGTATATAAGTGTTGTGCCAGGAGTTATTGGGCAGATTCGCCCTGACCTTCGAATAGTAAAGTCCTGTTTTAAGTTACTCTTGGAGTCTAGTTAATTAATACACAAACAACCCACAGACTTTACAGTGGCGACGAGTCCGATCGTACCCTGCGGCAACAATAATTCCGAAGCAGTTAACGAGCGTCGAGAAGAGGCAACCGCCCTCGTCATTCTGCTGGGAGAAAACTCGAGTCTGCAGAGCTGGAAAGGAGGAAGAATTCAGAGACAAAGACTTCCATCAGCAACAGGCACTGACTGTCCCTTCTGCCACGGTGAGGAGTGAGCTGATCAGCACGAGAAGCAAGGCGGCCACGGTGACTGTGAGTAAGGGAAAAGTAAAAAGAATAAGCGGAGGATAAGGGTCGAGGGGGAAAGGAGCCGGACAGAAGTCGGGCCCAGAGGCACTGAGACTGGGGCAGCGTGGAGCAAGGAAGCCGCGGTACAGACAGGCTGGGGACGCAACGGCGTCGTGAGACAGCTAGACCGCGACCGGCGAAAAAGGCCGGGCAGCGACCGAAGCCACGAAGCGCTGCGACCGGGAGCGTAGGCGCGGGAAGATATAAAAACTCAGCCGCAGCCGGGGAGGGAAGCACCGGACTGCGAGACGGCTGGGAGAGGCGTTTGGGAGCCGAGCGAGCGGGAGAGGCAGAGCCGACCAAGGGAGACTGCGCGAGAGCCAGTCCAGCGGCTGAAACTGTTCTCCGTCAACGGGGTGTACCCAGCGCCGGTAGAGCCGAGCGAGCGGGAGAGGCAGAGCCGACCAAGGGAGACTGTGCGAGAGCCAGTCCAGCGGCTGAAACTGTTCTCCGTCAACGGGGTGTACCCAGCGCCGGTAGAGCCGAGAGAGCGGGAGAGAGACCGAGCCCGAGCAAGGGGAACTGAGCGAGAGCCAGCCCAGCGGCTGAACCTGTTCGCCGTCAACGGGGTGTACCCAGCGCCGGTTGCCTTGCCGAGAAAAGGGAAAGCACTGAAGCCGACGCGCAGGCTGTGAATCTGAAAGCCAGCGGCCGTCGCCTGTGGGGGAAAGTGTACCCCTCCCGCTAGGGAAGAAACGCGGGAAGCCGCCATTAGGCGGGGAAGAAGACAGAAGCGGGAAACCGCCATTGAAGTGGGCGGGGAGAGAAGATAAGCGCGGGAAACCGCCATTTTCGCGGGGAAACCGCCATCTTAGAAAAAAAAAATAAGTTAAAGAAATAATTCGGGGTGTTATCAGAAAGAGAGGAAGATGCCTAAGCGTGGTAACATCAACGATTTTAATGCCGAGGTAGAAGACTGGGCCACGTACGTGGAACGCATCGAGATCTATTGTGAGGCCAATAAAATAGAAGAAGATGACAAAGCTATAACCTTGCTAAACTCGATGGGCGCGAAGACATACGGGCTCTTGAAGCATCTACTATCACCAGCTAAACCGGCGGATCAGACTTTCGATGATATTGTGGCTGTTCTGAAGGATCACTTGAACCCCACACCGTTGATGTTGGCGGAACGATTCAAATTCTATGCGAGAACGCAACGGAAAGACGAAAGCAACACAGAATACTTGGTCGAACTGCGTAGACTAGCGAAATACTGCCAGTTTGGAGGGAATCTGACAGAGGCATTGCGAGACAAGTTCGTGTGCGGGTTGGCAAAGGAAGGAACGCAAAAGCGACTACTCGAAGAGAACGACCTTACACTTGACAGGGCTGTCCTTATTGCAGCATCGCACGAAGCCGCAGCGAAGGGAACTGCGGAAATGCCGCTAAAGACAGCAGCACTAAGTGTGGATCAAATTACCTCGACAACAACAAAATGCTATCGTTGTGGGAAGACAACACACGACCAGAACCAATGCTGGTTTAAGAACCAGGAATGTAGGAAATGTGGCAAACTGGGTCACATAGCTAAGGTATGCCGGTCAGGGAAGAAGACCAACAACCAAAGGACCAACAACCAAAGGAAGCCATCACAGGAAAAGTACAACAAGGTACACAAGGTGGCTGAGAAGAGTTCAGACGAACAGAATTCAGACTCAGACCCAAACGGCCAGGAGCTGGGTAGTCTGAGAATTCACAATGTGAGTAAGGAAGCTGACCTACAAACTATCTGGGTCATGCTAAAAATAGCTGGAATCCAAGTGAAAATGGAGTTGGACACTGGATCAGCTCTATCAGTCATAAATCGAAGGGATTACCACCGGCTATTCTCACATATACCCTTAAGAGATACCAAGTTCGTATTGCAGACATACACGGGGCATAAAGTATACCCCATAGGAAAGATATGAGTCAAAGTGAGAGATAGGGGTAAAGAACACCCAAGAATGAACTTATACGTACTACATGAGGGAGGACCACCACTTCTAGGACGGGAGTGGATCAAGAAAATAGACATGGAATGGCACTATCTAAAAGCCATAACGAGTGAGGACTCGGTGCAGACAATCAGCTCAGATTCTGAAACGGATGACGATAAGGCCAACCCAAATATGAAAGACAAGGCTGAAATGGACTTGCCGACGAAGGTTGGAAAAACGAAGGCATGCATAAAGGCTTATGCTCCAGAGAAGAACAAAGTTTCAGAACAGAACTCCACCGAACAACGACAACCTAGTTTGACAGAAAATTCTGAGCCTGTTCAAGTTACGGACATATCCATGACGGAAGAACACCGAGCTCGGACTCAAACTTATTTCAAATTACAACAACAATTAGAACAATTGAGTTACCGTCTCGTACAAGAGATGAAAACAATGAAAAAGTTCTATGACACCGAATGGGAGAATCTGGAAAGACAACAGAAGCAGCTAGCTCAAGCAGAGAGCGACCATAGAGCTATCGTGACCAATTACCGATCACATCTCCCTTATGCTGTTCAGGAGTTAGAATATTTGCAGGAAGAAGCAAATGAAGAGGAATCTTCAGGAAGCCAGGATTTTATTCCAGTTCTTCTCTATGACTCCTTACAAGCAGAGTGTGAGAAGTTGAAAGAACAGTATGAACAGGCCCAGGCTACAATTCTGGAAGGGGTTAACTCGGCAACCTCCGAAAAGCTAGTTTCAGTGGAAGCATATGAGCAACTGAAGGTTGAACATGAGCAAGAAGTCCAAAGGCTGCAGGAAATTCTTGATGAGCTCAAGGCCAAGACAGACTCATCGGTAGAAGTTCCATCCATAGATGAGAAATTAGAGGTGAAAGACATGGCAGAACATGAAAGACAAGATGTACAAGAACTCATAAAAATATTAAAGGAAACCCAAGACAAATATGGGGCGGCAATGACCGAGATTCAACAACTTGAAGAACAGATTCAACTGGGAATCCGTTCAGTGGAAGAAAAGCGAACTGTAAGAAACACAGAGACTGTAAGAATGGCCTCTGAACATGAGCTAGGGAGCATCAAGGCACAACTTCTCCGAGCGCTGGAAGCCAAAGTACAAGAGGAAAAGAAGGTGAAAGCATTGGAGGAAAAGGTGGATGAAATGGAGAAGACTCTGACCCACAGTGTTCCCGTGGAAGAGTTAACGGTCAGCCAACTCCTTCATATGCTGAAGGACAAGACTCTACAATGGGAACAATCTGAACACGAGCTTCAATCTTCAAAGGGAAGGAGTTCGGAGCTCTCAAAAGTTATGGAAATAGCTGAGGTTGCAACACAGATTTTACAGGGATGCCAAAAGTACGCTGAATCACGTCAATGTGAACAGCAGAATGTTGAAACAGCTGCTCCAGTAGAAGGATTGAATAGCCTGATCAATCAATCCCCGAGGGAAGGGGAAGTGTTGAAATCACAAACGAGGTCATTAGTGAAGGATTTGCAGGAAACCCAGGAAGAGCGGGATGAATATGAACGCATGAAGAAGTCTCTTCAGGAAAGATGTCTAGGGAAGGAACAACAGTCGGCTAACGTCCAGTTGGGTACGGAAGAAGTAGCAGGCCCTCTCGCTAGACTAGCTCAGGACAACACCGAATATTACCATGACCTGTTGAGTGACACGGAATATTACGATGACTTGGTCTGCCCAGCTTGTGATGAAAACTCCCAAAGTGCAGAAATCAGGATGAAGCACTTAAAGTCTAAGGAACATAGGGAGATGGTGGCGCTACAGCTGGCAGCGGATAAGGGAGCCCCGAGAGTCTCCAAGAAGCAGAAAAGAAAAAGACGAAGCAGAAGACGATAACCATCTAAATCATTATAACTTCTATCAGATCATGCACGTGGGCCCCACGAAGGGGGCCAAATCAGTTGGAAAGTAGGAAAAATTACCAAGGCAGTCCAGCTGTTTGTAAAAGTCAGCACTGCTGGTTCAGCAGGACGGAAGTTCAAGCTGTTAAGCCAAGGGAAAGACTATTGGATGAGTCACGCTAGAAATGTGAACCGGTTACACCACAGAGATGTTGTTCGGACCGAGTCAAGACCAGAGACTGAATCTGTGAACTGTTCTCGCAGAGACTGAATCTGTGAACTGTTTCCCGCAGAGACTATATCTGTGAATTGTTTTACATGAAGTTGATTATATGTTATGTTTAATGGGGAATAAGTATGTTGTAAGCTAAAAAGGGAGGATTGTAGTGTATGTACCCGTCTACCTTTAAGAGAACTATTGTATGTAACCGTTCACCTTTAAGAGAACTATTTTAGGTGTGGCACTACTTTGTTTGGCTTCTGTATACGGTAATACCGACGGTGACCACACCAGTATATAAGTGTTGTGCCAGGAGTTATTGGGCAGATTCGCCCTGACCTTCGAATAGTAAAGTCCTGTTTTAAGTTACTCTTGGAGTCTGTGTATTAATTAACTAAACAACCCACAGACTTTACAGACATAACACCAGTAAATGGGACAGAGTCTCATCCCGTGTCCCACACACTGGGCAAGTTGCCGCCTCCACTCGCCTAATCTTGCACAAGACCGTCATGGTAAAAATCCAGTTATGAGCCAATTTGAAATCCAGTTCAATCCACTCTGGACATTTAAAATTCGCCCACACTCCCTTCCAAATCCTGTTGAAGTCCAGCTGTGGGTATATACTCTGCCAAAACTCCTGACCAGCAGATGTCTTGAATCTCCATTCTCTAAATACCTCATAGAAATCTCGAGTATTACAGTTGTCAAATTGGACCAACTCTCTCCCTTTCTCCAGTACAAAGCTTGGAAAAGCAGGACGCATTTTACTTCCTTTGGAGATTTCAGCATTTATTTCTTCCATCCAATCCTGTGGCATTGCCCTTACAATCTTCTCATACATAATTCCTATTGCTTTTTCCTCTACCTCCTGATCCTCCTCCCACACCATATCCCTCACTATCGCTTCCGGCAACCAACCTGGAATCACCTCGTATAATACATCTTTCACAGATATAATCCCAGCTTTTATAATAGCTTGATTAAATAAAACCTCTCCTTCGATGTTGACCCACCTGTTCAAAAATAAGGGCTGTTCTAGAAATTCCTCAGCCCCCTTGGGCATAAACTGCACACTTTTTAAAAATTGGGCCCAAGTCTCTACAACCCCCTTATAAAATCTAGGGAGAAGTTTAATCGATTTCAAAAACATATTATTGTATTCCATATACAATATCTCCTGCTCTCCTATCCCACTTCGTTTTAAAAATTGCTCAAAACAACTCTTCCAAAAACTTGTATTTGACTTCTGAAGAAATCTCTTCACCCATTTGATTCTAAAGGATTTTTTCTTCAAATCAATATCTGGGAAATTGAGTCCTCCCTGATTTCTCCGTCCAATGATGGTATTGTACGCCACCAAGGCTGGTTTCCCTTCCCATAAAAACCTCACATAAGCCTCTCGGATGGACTTTTCCGCCCACTCAGGAATATCCTCCACCATCAATAAGTACCATAGCTTAGATAGCAGGAGAGCAGACACCACTGTCGCTCTTCCTTGCACTTTCAACCACCTTCTTTCCCATCTTCCCAAAATCTTTTTAATTTTCATAACCTTCGGTTCCCAATTTAATCGATCCACTTCATCCCTGTCTTTCTTGCACCCAATATGCACCCCCAGAACTTCCAAAACCTCCACAACCTTAAAGGGACATTCCCCCAACCATTCCCCCCTACCCCTCCCTGCAACCAGGCATTGGGACTTACTATAATTCACTAGTGGCTCCTGAAGCTCTACAATATTCCTCCACTACATCCATAGCTTTCCTCACTGACTCCCCATTTCTCAATGTTAAGGTTGTGTCATCTGCATATTGGTGTATCACCGACACCAGCCCAGAACTGGGGACCACAATCCCAACTACACCTTGTTTCTGTCGCATCATGTAACCTAATGGTTCTGCTACCAATGTGTACAACAATGGAGACAGGGGACAACACTGTCTCACTGATCTCTGTATCAGAAAATACTTGGATAAAAAACCATTACGTTTAACACAGCTAAATATGTTTGAATAAAAAATCCTTATCCACTGAATGAAATTTTCCTTGAAACCAAATGCTTCCAAAACCTTCAATAAAAACTCACGAGAGACCCTATCAAAGGCTTTCTCTTGATCTATCTTTAATACATAAGCCTCCCTCCCACTCTCTTCCATGAGCTCTATTGCATCTCGGATTGAGACCACAGAGTCTGCGATGTCCCGGCCTATGACTCCATAGGACTGAGAGGGCCAAACTATCTGCGGTAACACCTCCTTCAAATGATTTGCCATAACCCTCACCAAGATCTTATAATCCACATTTAATAATGTGATGGGCCTCCAATTCTTCAGATCCCGTCTATCCCCTTTATTTTTATATAAGCTAAGCTTATGATCCCTCTCCTCATAGATGGGGCCAGGCTTCCCTCAATTTTAATTTCCTTAAAAACTTCTAAGAGCAATGGACTTAAAATCTTGCAAAATTCTTTATAAAATTCTGCACTTAGTCCATCGGACCCTGGGCTTTCCCCCCCTTCATTCCACTTATTGCTACTTTTATTTCCGCTAATCCTACTTCTTTGTCACACATGCTTCTCTCATCCTCCTTTAAACCCTCTTCAATAAAAGCAGTAACCTTCTCCATCGCCAAATTGGAAATGTCTTCTTTAGTATATAACTCTTGATAAAAGCTGCTAGCCGCCTCTAAAATCTCCCCACTTTCATGAATGATCTTCTCCCCAACCTTCAACTTCAATTAACAATAATCTCTGTCGCAGCTTTTCTTGCTCTAGAAAATATCTAGTGCATCTTTCGCCCTCCAATGCATCTCTAGCCTTTGCACGGAGAATGGCCCCCTTGCATTTTTCAGCTTGCAATAATTCCCACTCTTCCTTTAGCACCCGGAACTTAGTCTCCGCTCCCTTATCCCCTCCGTCAACTGCTTTACAGACATCCATAAACCTTTTATTTATATTCTCTTCTTGACGCTGGTTAGCTGCCGCCCTCTTTTTCCCATAACGTACCGAAAAAACTTTTACCTCATATTTGAAATTATCCCACCAAACTCTTCTTTCTTTCAAGAACAAAGGTTCCTTCCGAGCATTCTTTATTATATTTATAATCCCTTCTTTATGAGCAATTTATTTCAGGTATTGATTGTTTAAAATCCACACCCTGAACCGATCTTAACTCTGCTGTTCCTAATTCTAAGAACCAAAGCCGAGTGGTCACTAAAAAATACATTTTTATAATAAATCTCCATCACCTCAGAACTTAACCTTTCCCGCATTAACACAAAATCTATTCGGCTCTGTTTTAAAACATCACCCACCCAACCTGATCTAGAGAACTCCCTTTTTATGGGGTTCCAGTCCCTCCATAAGTCTCTCAAATTTAAATTTGCCATCATTTTACAATCATCCCTCTGGAGTTATCATCCTTAAAGGTCATCTGGGCTGAAATGTCCATCCGAGATAAAAATACATTAAAATCCCCCACTGATGCGCTATCAATTACTCATAAAAGACTGAGAGTTAGAAGAGTAACTAAAGGCTTTTATTAACAACAGAATGGAGGTCTGCCTCGCGTGGTCGACCGGTCCATGATACTAAGGGCTGGGGAGCAGTCACCTTTATACTAGGACCTGTGGGAGGAGTCAGCCGAGGCATGTCCAGGCATGTACACAGTGGAATACAAACAGGACAAACAGGAATACAAACAGTGGTTTACCACATTCACCCCTTGTTTAAAATTGAGTCCGGCGGGGTGAAGTGTATTAAAAGTTAGTGTATTGGAGTCTCTCCGGAGGTCTTGTCTGCCGCTGTGATCTGCGTGGCGACGGCAGGGGTAGTGAAGTTTCCGGCGTCGAGTCCAGCGTAGGCTGTGGCACAGGCGTGTCGTCCTCGTAGATGTCGAGCGGGTCGCGGGGCCCAGGCCTGCCGTCTGCTGGGGCTGGATATCGGATCGTGGGGGGGGGTGGTAGTGGGTAGTGGGTTACTGCGGCCCCCGAGGGTGCAAGGTCTCTTATGGAGACTGTGTCCTCCCGCCCGTCCGGGTATGCGATGTAAGCATACTGGGGGTTGGCGTGGAGGAGGTCGACCCTCTCGACCAGGGGGTCCGTTTTATGGGTCCTCACGTGTCTTCTCAGTAGGACCGGCCCTGGGGACGTCAGCCATGGCGGTAGCGATGTCCCCGATGTGGACTTCCTTGGGAAGACAAACATTTTCTCATGAGGGGTGGCGTTAGTGGCAGTGCAGAGCAGTGACCGAATAGAGTGGAGCGCATCGGGGAGCACATCCTGCCAGCGGGAGGTTGGAAGGCCCCTAGACTTTAAGGCTAGCAGGACGGCCTTCCAAACTGTCGCATTTTCTCTTTCCACCTGTCCGTTCCCCCGGGGGTTGTAACTGGTGGTCCTGCTTGTGGCAATACCCCTAGTTAGCAGGTACTGACGGAGTTCGTCGCTCATAAACGACGAGCCCCGGTCGCTATGGATATAGCTGGGGAAGCCGAACAGGGTGAAGAGGTTGTTCAGACATTTAATGACCGTGGCACTGGTCATGTCCGGGCAGGGGAAGGCGAACGGGAAACGGGAGTACTCATCAATAATATTGAGGAAGTACACATTGCGGTCGGAGGAGGGGAGAGGCCCTTTAAAATCGACGCTCAGGCGCTCGAAGGGGCGAGTGGCTTTTATCAGGTGGGCCCTGTCTGGTCTATAAAAGTGCGGTTTGCACTCAGCGCAGACTTGGCAGTTCCTGGTCATGGTCCTGACCTCCTCAATAGAGTAAGGCAGGTTGTGGGCCTTGATGAAGTGGAAGAACCTGGTGACCCCCGGGTGGCAGAGGTCATTGTGGAGGGCCCGCAGTCTATCGATCTGCGCGCTGGCGCAGGTGCCACGCGATAGCGCATCCGGGGGTTCATTTAGCTTCCCGGGCCGGTACAAGATCTCGTAGTTGTAGGTGGAAAGTTCGATTCTCCACCTCAAGATCTTGTCATTTTTGATTTTGCCCCTCTGCTTGTTGTTAAACATAAAAGCAACTGAACGCTGGTCAGTGAGCAGGGTAAATCGTTTTCCGGCCAGGTAGTGCCTCCAATGACGCACAGCCTCCACAATCGCCTGGGCCTCCTTCTCAACAGCGGAGTGTCTGGTCTCCGGGCCTTGGAGGGTTCGTGAAAAGAAGGCCACGGGTCTCCCCGCCTGATTGAGGGTAGCGGCCAGGGCAAAGTCAGACGCGTCGCTTTCCACCTGGAAGGGGATGGATTCGTCCACTGCGTGCATGGTGGCTTTGGCAATGTCCTCCTTGATACGGTGGAAGGCTAAGCGGGCCTCTGCCGTCAAGGGAAAAGAGGTGGACTTGATCAGCGGACGGGCCTTGTCCGCATAGTAGGGGACCCACTGGGCGTAATAGGAGAAAAACCCTAGGCACCTCTTCAGGGCCTTGAGGCAGTGGGGCAGTGGAAGTTCCATAAGGGGACGCATCCGGTCGGGGTCGGGGCCGATGACTCCGTGTTCCACAACACAGCCAAGGATGGCGAGGCGGTTTGTGCGGAATATGCACTTCTCCTTGTTATATGTCAGGTTTAGGAGTTGGGCGGTGCGGAGGAATTTTTCGAGGTTTGCGTCATGGTCCTGCAAGTCACGGCCGCAGATGGTCACATTGTCCAGATATGGGAAAGTGGCCTGCAACGCATTTTGATCTACCATCCGGTCCATCTCCCTTTGGAAGACGGAGACCCCGTTGGTGACGCCAAAGGGAACCCTAAGGAAGTGATAGAGGCGGCCGTTTGCCTCAAAGGCAGTGTACTGGCGGTCCTCAGGGCGGATGGGGAGCTGGTGGTACGCTGATTTCTGGTCAATGGTCGAGAAGACGCGGTACTGCGCGATCTGGTTGACCATATCAGCTATACGGGGGAGTGGGTAGGCGTCCAGCAGGGTGTAGCGATTTATTGTCTGGCTGTAGTCGATGACCAGGCGCTGCTTCTCGCCGGTCTTAACGACCACAACCTGGGCTCGCCAGGGGCTGGTGCTGCCCTCAATAATCCCTTCTTTCAGGAGCCGCTCCACTTCGGTTTTAATGAAAACCCTGTCCCCGGCACTGTATCGCCTGCTCTTTGTGGCGATGGGCTTACAGTCGGGGGTGAGGTTAACAAACAGTTGGGGGGGGGGTGACTCTGAGTGTGGAGAGGTTGCACCTGGTGCGCGGCGGGCAGTTTGGAAGCTGCTGGCTGCGGACTGTGAGTGGGGGTAGGGGTCCACCGTACGCCATCGTAACACTTTTAAGGTGGCACTGAAAATCTAACCCCAGCAGGACGGCAGCGCAGAGGTCAGGCAGGACCAGAAGTTTAAAATGATCGTACACGGTCCCGTCTACTACGAGTGTCACCACGCAGTAGCCGCCGATGTCCGCCGACTGGGACTCGGAGGCCATAGAAATCCGCTGTTGCGCAGGCAGGACTGGGAGAGAGCAACGCCGCACCGTGTCGGGGTGGATGAAGCTCTCCGTGCTCCCAGAGTCAAAAAGGCAGATTGTATCGTGACCATTTACCTTAATGTCCATTGTGGAACTGGCCAGTTGGTGCGGTCTCGCTTGGTCCAGTGTAACGGATGCCAGCGTAGGGGTCGGTGTGTCGCTGCGGGTATCAGATGAGGTGGTGTCAGGGGCCTGCTGCATCCCGGCTGTCGTCCAAGATGGCGGCGTCCATGATCCCCCTGTGGCTGGAGGCGTCCAAAATGGCTGCTGTACCGGTGATTCGCACATGGCCGGGGAGGTCCAAGATGGCGGCCCGCATGGCCCACATGCGGCGTTGCTGGGGTTCGGGGTGGCTTTGGCCCTGCAGACGCTAGCGTAGTGTCCCTTCTTCCCGCAGCCTGAGCAGATCGCGTTTTTCGCCGGGCAGCGCGCTCTGGGGTGTTTTGCCTGGCCACAGAAGTAGCATTTCTGGCCTTGGGGCACTGCTGTCTGGCCTTGGGACACTGCTGCGGTAGTTGGGCCGTTGTTGGGGTGTGGCTGGGGTGGCACGGTGCTATGAGGCGGTCCTACCGTGTCCCAGGCTGTCATTCCCCGCGGCGTCCACGGTGCAGAGGAGTAGGCATCCATGCCCTGGTAGGCTGCATCCAACGATAGTGCGAGTTCAGAGGCCTTGTTGAGGTCGAGGTTACTCTGCTCCAACAGTCGCTGTCGGGTGTAATTGGATCTGTGGCCCGCTACAAAAGCGTCCCGGATAAGTTCCTCTGTGTACACGGCGGCCTTTACATCCTTACAACCACAGGCCCGGCCAAGCACAGACAGTGCCTGAAGGTATTCCACGGTCGATTCCCCAGGTTGTTGTTTACGACTCCCCAGGAGGTGCCTGGCGTACACTTCGTTCACTGGGCGCGTGTACTGGTCCTTGAGGAGCTTGATAGCGTCCGCGTACGAGGTCGCGTCTTGGATGACCGAGTACACTCGGTGGTTCACTTTGGAGGTCAGGACATCCAGTTTGTCCTCGTCCGATTTGATTGCTTCGGAGGCGGTCAGGAATTTTTCGAAACACTTAAGCCAGTGAGTAAACTTGGTGGATGAGTCCGCCTCCCGATGATCTACGTCCAGGCATGCTGGTGTGAGGATCTTCTCCATTATAAAAATGTTGTTAATAAAATTGATGCGCTATCAATTACTCATAAAAGACTGAGAGTTAGAAGAGTAACTAAAGGCTTTTATTAACAACAGAATGGAGGTCTGCCTCGCGTGGTCGACCGGTCCATGATACTAAGGGCTGGGGAGCAGTCACCTTTATACTAGGACCTGTGGGAGGAGTCAGCCGAGGCATGTCCAGGCATGTACACAGTGGAATACAAACAGGACAAACAGGAATACAAACACTGGTTTACCACACCCACTATACAAGGATTTTCCACCTCTGCCGCTTCAGTGAATAACCCCTGAAAAAACTCGCGACGCTTGCAATGGACATTTGGTGCATAGATATTAAAGATATCGCAATTAAACCCCTCCATTTTTACCCTTAGCCATAAAAATCTCCCCTCAGCGTCCTTGTCCGTCAAGGCAACGTTCTCTTTTATGGACGGACTCACCAAAACAGCCACCCCTCTACGGTTATTGTTTGCACAACTCGCAAACACCTCTCCCTTCCAAACCTTCTGAACTCTTTCTAGGATATCCTCATCCCAAAAGGTTTCTTGCAGACACAAGTCCGTACCTTTAAAACCCTGCAACAACTGCTGCAATTTCTTCTCACCCCTCAGTCCGTTCACATTAATCGAGACCAATGTAATCATGGCTCCAAAGAAGGGAAGTATGCCTGATAATCTCCCCATCATTTAATCTCTGGCCCTTCCCTCCTCACATGCTCCTTCCCAACTTCTCGGGCAGCTGTTGCTTTTTCCTGCAGCCTCCGACTCTTTTTCCCCTCCTGTTTAAACTTTCCCTGCTGTTTCAGCTCCTTCCTTGCATTAAGTTTGGGCCCAGGAGCTGCCCTTCCTCCCTCCTTCTGCCCCCTCACTAACCTTTCCCTTTTCACATGATGCCACCCCACCCCCGACTTCCATGTCTCTGTCCCCCTCTAATTCCTCACACTCAAGCTCTTCTGCAACCCCCTGTGCCTGCTCCCCGTCTGATACATAATCCTGCTCCCCGTCAGATACTTCATCTCCCACAGAGAGTCTTCCTGCTATCGCAGTTTCTCCCACTGTGCCGCTCCCTTCGACCACATCTCCACCTCTGACCCTTGCACCCTGTTCCCTCTCTCCATGGGACAATGGCGCACCTAAATTGTTCCCTTCTGACATCTCTATCTCGCCGATCCCATCCTGCTGTCTCTTGTTCCCTCTCCCCGTCCTGCCCCCTCCCGCTCACCAAGATATCCGACTCCCCGCCTCTCCCCGGAGCACCCACATCCACCACACACCCTGCTCCCGCCTCCTCTCCTCCCGCAGCCACCAGACTCCCCAGGGGCAGCCGAACCGCACTAAGGCTCAAGTCTGCACTTGACCCTCGCTGCCCGCTGCTGTCTTTGTTCCCCTCCACAGCACTTGACGTGTTTTCCACCATCTCCATCTCGATCTCCGCTCCGCCATCCTCTGCCTCTTCCTGTGCTCCTTTCTCCTTCATTTTACCGGCTGTGTCCTCCGACTGCACCGCTCCTCTGGCCGTTCCACTCTCATCTCCTTCTACTTCTCCCATCTCCTCATCACTCATATCGCTCCCTTCTGCCACACACTCACAGCAGGTGGGGCCTTTGTGACACACCCCACAACTCTCCGCCTTGCAGCTCCGAGCGATATGTCCCGACTCACCGCAATTGTAACAATACAAATCTGGACAGTTTCTTACGAGATGGTCATGTCCCAGACAATAGTAGCAGACCTTTACTTGGTTATCGTGCAGCACACGAAAGTACTGCACTCCTTCCAGTGTCTCGAACTTCATACTGTACGGCAAAGACCTCACCCCCTCTGGGAACTGCACCTTTACATACCGGGTTCTGTCTGCTACCCGTGTTCCCAGATAGTACCTCCTCTTTATTTCAGAACAGATTTTAATGTCCCACGACTCCAACTTTTTGCTCAGCACTTCGTCCTCAATGTACACTGGCAAGTTCAAAAATGAAACCACCACCTCCTCTGAATATAGCAGAGTCACCTCCAAGAATTTCTCACCAACTTTCAGACTGAATAGCAGTTTTTCCAACTCCTCACGGCCACTGACCGTCACCTCAAATCCCACATTCGGCTTTGGTCGGCAGGCAAAGCAGCTTCCCTCGCCACAGTCCTCATGAACCGCCTAGATTATATCCCAGGCTAGAATCTTCTTATCTTCACATTGCACCACCACCGTATTTTCTTTACCAAACCTCCTGAGGTCCCGGCCCAAATCTTTGGGCCTTTTTTTACCCCTTCCCATCACAGTTTCTTCCCTAATTAAATTCCTCTCGGGAATATTGTCCTCTGAGGGGCCCGGCACTCCGGACTCCTCAGCAGCCATCTGGTTGTTTTTTGTGGGCCAAATAGGCCCTAAAACCTGAAAACAACACCCTAAAACCCTCCACCAACTTTTTACAAAACTCCCTTCAACACCCAGCTGCAATTAGGCAACCAGTCACACCTGGCTCACTCCTAGCCCCTCCCACCTAGAGAGTGCTACCCACTGAGCCACAGCTGACACTGTCTTGGTAAGAATGCAGCCTCAGAGGGAGTTCAGTCTTGAGGTGCCATTGGACAGTAAGCTTTATTTCCTAAAAAACAAATAGTTGTGTGAGGTGACTAAGGAGCTTCCTTCTTGTCAACGTTTCATGTTAGTAGGATTTCAGTCTAACACTATCTACATTTTTTAAGTTAGACACATGGAACACTTATGATGTGTGTGGAGAGTGATATTTGGCCCATTGTGGATCCTTAGTGTATCCAGGGGCAGGACGTTTGCATTAAGTGTCTGAAAATTGGGTCTCTTGAGCAGGGAATCTCTATGTTCAAGCAGCAATTGCCCGCACTTTGTAGCAAGAGAGAGGATGAGTGGTTACTGGATAGCACATTCAAGAGATAGTGCAAATCACAGGAATAGCACAGAAAGAGATAAGTGGATGACCATCTTTCAGGGCAATAGAGAGAGAGACAGGATTTAAAGCTGCAGAGAACCCCTGAGTTACTGGAACTTTCCAATAGTGTTGGAAGACAGGTATGAGGTGGACAGTGACAGTGACTCAGAGCAGGTTGGTCCTTAGCAACACTGCACAGTGGAGCAAGGGATCACCCAAGGGAATGAGAGGCAGGTAGATTACAACAATAGGAGAGTGGTAGCTACTGGAATAGCAGCAGAAGGCTTAGCTGAAATAAAGTGAGAAAATACTGTCAGAAGGGAAATGGAAAGAAAAAGGCTTTGAGATAGTAAATAACACTGTTGTAGAAGGAACAAGAGATATCAAAAAATTACATGAGAAAAGCTGGAAAAAGAATAATGTTAAACATTCAAAAAAATTGGAGTCAGGATTGAGTAATATGTATGTGAATGCACAAAGCATTCAAAACAAAATTGGAGAGTTAGAAACATCAATAACTATGATATAGTAGCTATTATAGAGATGCAGCTTAGGTTTTGACAGGACTGGGAATTTAATATTTGTGGTTATAACATTTTCAGCAGAGATAGGAAGGGCAGTGCTAGCGAAGGTTTTTATTGCAGTACTAGATTGTAAGGATATCTTAGAGATTGCGTTAAGACTCTATCTCTATGCATAGAGTTAAGAAACAGGAAGGGGTTTGGTACAATGCTTGGTGTGCATACAGCCCATCAGGCAGTGAAGTTAACGATTCCAGTGTTCTGCTCCAATCACAAATTTTCCAATAATGAAGCAGCTCATGTCAGCCTACAACAGGACCTAGGTAATATCCAGGAGTGGGCTTACAAATGGAAGATAACATTTGTGCCACATAAGTGCCAGATAATAACCACCTTGAGCAAGACAAAGCCAAGCCATTTCCCCTTGACCTCCAATGGCACCACCATTTGGGGTCACTACTGACCAGAAACTGAACTGGACCAGCCATATCAACACTATGGCTACAAGAGCAGAGCAGAGACTGGGTACTCTACGATGAGTGGTTAACCTCCTGACCCCTGAAAGTCTCTCCACCATTTACAAGGGTCAAGTCAGAAGTGTGATGGAATACTCACCACTCACCTGCTTGGATGCAGCCACAACAACACTCAAGAAACTCAACACCATCCAGGACAGAGTAATTAGCTCGACCAGTGCCTCTGCCACTGGGTTTAGTATCAACTCCCTCTACCACCAGCGCATCTGGACTGTAGTATTTACTATCTACTGGATGCACTGCAGCAACTCATCAAGGTTATTTTGACAGCACCCCTGCTACCTTTACCACTGACAAGGACAAGAGCAGCAATGCCGTGGGAATACTATCACCTACAAGTTCCCATCCAAAGCACACATCATCTTGACTTGGACATATATCACCATTCCTTCATTGTCGCTGAGTCAATATCCTGGAATTCCCTAACACCATTGCAAGAGCACTTTCACCCCAAGGACAGCAGCAGTTCAAAAAGGACCACCACCACCTTCTCAGGGCAACTTGGGATGAGCAATAAGTGTGACCTTGCCAGCATTGCCCACATCCTGAAAACAAATGTAAAAAAAAACGGTGTAGAAATATGCAGACAGTTCAGCGAGATTTTTAAGAACAAAGCAATGATTCTGATGGATTTTAACTATCCCAAGATAAATGGAAATAAAGGTACTGCACATGGTCAAAGTGGGAAATTATTTTAGAATGCCTCCAAGACTGTTTCCGAGATTAGTATGTCTCTAGTCAAACAGAGATAGAAACATTGCTTGATTTGGTACTGGGAAATGAAATGGGGTAAATAACTAATATGAGAGTAGGAGAATAAAACAGTGACCACAACATCATTAGATTCAATGTTAGGATGGAAAAGGATAGTGAAGAGTTGAGGATAAGGGTGCTGGATTGAAAAAAGGCAGATGAGATGACTGATTAGCAGTGGTGAATCTTCAAATATGAGCTGCATAGAGTACAAAATAAGCATATTTGTATAAGGTGAAAAGGCGCTGCAACAAAGTATTGAGTTCCGTGGATGAATAGAAAATTGGCCCTGAATTTCTGCTGGGGTTCTCCTGATCTCTGGCTTAACGTTAGTGGGAGATTGGCAGAACCCCCGCTGAAGCGGCGTAAACGGCTGGAAACAGCAGCTTTCTCTGGGGGTTCTGCTGATCTGCCAAAGTTACTGTGAGAATTAGGTAATTAAAACTAAATTGAAACTTAAAAACAAGGAATATGACAAAGTTAGGGTTAACAATACCAAAGATAATCATGAGGAATGTGATAATAATAATAACTTCCGGGAAGTTATGTCATCACTTCCTGTGAACTGTGAACTATGAACTATGAACTGTGTACATACCTCACTTCCTGTCATATGTCACTTCCTGTTGGACTGGTATAAATACTGGACTGTTCAGTATTGTAGGAGGCTTCTACCAGAGGCATGGTAAAGACCTCTCTTGTATATAGTGTGTTTATAAGTTACTTAAAGCTTACTTTAACGTTACTTGATGGTAAGACTCCTTTTTCTTACATCAAGGAATATAGAAAGTGCAGTAGATAGGTGTAAAGGAAGATTAGAAGGGCTAAAGGTGAATCTGAAAGATAGCAGATAATATAACAGGAAATAGTAAAGGCTTTTATAAGCATACAAAAAGTGAAAGAACAGTTTAAATAGAGGGTAGGACCATTCAGGTCAATGGAAAGTAAAATCAGGTGGAGTGTAAAACAGGCAGCTGATCTCATCCCATCAGTTTCCCGCCAGGTGAGTTAGGTTAGCCCCTTAGATTAACTAATTCAGCACAGACAGGGAACCAACTTCCTGGTCTGTATGGCTCCATTACTGGTCAGGTTTGATACACAGATATTCACACAGCTGTTAAATGAAGTCATTCAGTATCTCCAAGACAGTTTCTATTTGGATCCCATATTTTTCACAGTTCACAGAGCAGCAGGAGTTTATGGTTCGGTGCATGTGGAGGTTGAAGCTTTCAGCAATAAGCCAGGCTATTGATACCGTATCTGCTCTGTGCTCTCCTAAGCTGTGGGCTGTCATGTGAATCCATTTTTTGTACTGAATGGAGCCTCTTTCACACCGAAACAGTTGAGTATTATGAAGCAGAATATGGGCCATTTACAGAGCAAGGAATGTTTATTAGCTGCTGCCTCTCAATAAATTGAACAGCTAGCAGATCCCCTGTGGCATTGCATACAGTAAGTCAGCTCTACTGCTTTGTTAAGACAGGAGTGCTGTACAATGTATTATTCTACTACTAAGGTGCAGCTGTATTTGATCACTCAATGTAATTGTTAAATTGCACTCCACAGGATCTATTCACCACTCCCTTCTCAAAACACTTGATCTGTCTCCCCTCTCGAAATACCGCTCTATCTCCAACCTCCCTTTTCTCTCTCAAAATCTTGCCACCCAGCTCTGTGCCCATCACGCTTATTTCTTCTTTTTTGAATGTCTTCAATCAACATCGCCAAGACTGCCCTGATAAAACCCATCAATAACATCCTGTGTGATTGTGATCATAGTGTATTATCCCTCCTAGTCCTTAACCTGTCCAGGGTGTTTGACACAGTTAGGCACTCCATCCTCCTCTGCCATCTTTCCTCTATTGTCGAGCTCAGTGCCACTGACCTATTGTTGTTCCACAGCTACCATTCCAACTAGCACATCTGCCATTGTTTCTCCTTTTTCTGCATGGTCACCTAGGTAATTTCCAAAGCACAATTCTTGATCCCTTTCTTTCCCTTATTTATATGCTGCCCATATAAATTGTGGGAACAGTTTCAGCTTTCATTTGTACACTGATGAGACCCAGCTCTACCTCAATGCCATTACCCTTAGCATTTTAATCACCACTTCTGTCCATCTTGAGCTCATCTAAAACTTTGTATCCCAACTCACACCAAGTCCTGTTCACCCATCACTCCTGTGCTTGCTAACCTTCATTGGTTCCAGGTCCGGAAACATCAATTTTAAAATTCTCATCCTTATTTTCAAATCCCTCCATGGCCTTACCCCTCTCTATCCCTGTAACCTCCTCCAGCCCGACAACCCTCTGAGATCTCTGAACTTCTCCAATTTTGGCCTCTTGTGCATCCCCAATTTTCTTCACTCCACCTTTGGCTCTTCAGCTGCTTAGGCCCTAAGCTCTGGAATTCCCTCCCTAAACATCTCCACCTCTCTACCTCTCTCCTCGTTTAAGTTGCTCCTTAAAACCTACCTCCTTGACCACCTGTCCTGATATCTCCTTATGTGGCTTGATGTCAAATTTTGTCTGATAATCGTTCCTGTGAAGCACCTTGGGACATTTTACTACGTTAAACAGGTTATATAAATGCAAGTTTTTGTTGTTGCTGCTTAACTGATCTTTCTTCAACACACAACAACAATACCAAAGCCATCCTAGTCAACACCTGCCAAAAGCTCCACAACTTAGCACCTGAATCTGTCCCTCTTCTTGGGAGAGAGAAACCAGGTAACTGCAGAACCATCAGTTTAACATCAGCTGTGGGGAAGTTACAGGAATCCATCATCAGAGGCAGAATGACTGAAAACTAGGGTAGGTCATAAGAACATAAGAAATAAGAGCGGGAGTAGGCCATATGGTCCCTCAAGCCTGCTCCGCCATTCAATAAGATCATGGCTGATTATCGACCTCAACTCCACTTTCCCCGCCTTATCTCCATATCCCTTGATTCCCCTAGAGTCCAAAAAATCTATCTATCTCAGCCTTGAATATACTCAAAGACTCAGCATTCACAGCCCTCTGGGGCAGAGAATTCCAATGTTTGGCAAATCTAGTTGAATTTTTTGAGGAGGACATTAGGATGGTGGATAGGAGCGTGTCTATATGCGCTACCATAAGGCATTAGATAAGGTTTAGCACAAAAGAATATTGGCAAAAATGAGAGTGCACGGAATTGAGTCATGGGTTGGTAACTGGTTGGGAGGTAGGATAGCAGAGTAGGGATAAAGAGAATGCTCTCAGATTGGTGGGATGACTTTTTGTAACTTCCTGCACTCACCCACACAATTTACTGTGCCTCCTAAATTAGTGTCATCTGCAACTTGAATATACAACTCTCTATTCCTTCATCCAAATCGTTGATATATATGTTGAAAACCTGAGGACACAATATAGATCCATGAGGAACACTACTTGTCACATCTCGCCAATCAGAGAACATTCCCGTTATCTAAACTCTGTCTCCTATCTCCCAACCAATTACCAACCCTAGATTATGTGCTCAAGTCTCTGGCATGGGGCTTGAACCCATGACCTTCTGACTCAGAGATGAGAATCTAACCACCGAGCCAAGGCTGACACCTTGGGATATGGGATGGAGAGGAACTTGGATAAGTTAATCTCTGAGGAGAAAGCTGCCAAGTTCATCACCAGGAGCAGAGTGAAGAACAGTTGGGGTTGCTGCTCTAGGAGAGATAACAAGCATTGCATTGGGTGTTGAAGTCCAATTCAAGGACCAATGAGTATGCTGGCCTTCATAGCAAGAGGATTCAAGTACAGCAGCAAGGATGTCTTGCTGCAGTTGTACAAGGCCTTGGTGAGACCACACCTTGAGTATTGTGTGCAGTTTTGGTTGCCTTATCTGAGGAAGGATGTTCTTGCCATGGAGGGAGTGCAGCGAAGATTCACCAGACCGATACCTGGGATGGCAGGAATGACGTATGAAGAGAGATTGGGTCGATTGGGCTTGGATTCACGAGAGTTTAGAAGAATGAGAGGAGATCTCATTGAAACTTATAAAATTCTAACAGGACTAGACAGGCTAGATGCAGGAAGGCTGTTCCCGATGGCGGGGGAGTCCAGAACCAGGGGTCACAGTCTAAGGATAATGGGTAAGCCATTTAGGACTGAGATGAGGGGGAATTTCTTCACCCTGAGAGCGGTGGACCTGTGGAATTCTCTACCACAGAAGGCAGTTGAGGCCAATTCATTAAATATATTCAAGAAGAAGTTAGATATATTTCTTAAGGCTAAGGGGGATCAAGGGATATGGGGAGAAAGCAGGGACAGGGTACTGAGTTTGGATGATCAGCCATGATCTCATTGAATGGCGGAGCAGGCTCGAGGGGCCAAATGGCCTACTCCTGCTCCTATCTTCTATGTTTCTATGAGTGTATTGAAGGGTCAACTTGGAGTTGGTAATGACAATTACCAGACCAGCAAGCAACGGAGGAGTGAAGCCCAGTTCAGGATTTAGTAGCGGTTTGACCAATGAGTCATCAGAGGAAAAAGTAATGATCCACTAGCCCATAGAAAAGTAGAGCATGGCCTAGGAGCCAGCAGATGCAATTCAGGAACTGATAAGGGATTAGAGTTAAATCCAGAGAAGCAGTCAATTTTGGATGGGACAGGCCAGTGGAGGAACATAATTTGCTCAAGGAAAACAGTGGAGGAGCAAAGTGAACCCCAGGACACTGGGAGCAAGGTTCAATCCAGAAGCAAGTGAAGTGCAGCCCAAGAGACACGTGAACCAGTGGGGAGGAGTGGAGATGCAGATGATCAGTGGATGAGTGGCGTTTTTTCAGGAAGCCAGTGGGGAACAGAGTAAAAGCAAGGAAACTAAGAGCAATGTCCAGTCAGAGTGCCAGAAGAAAAAAAAGCCTAAGAGATCAGTGTGGCAGTGAAGCTTAGCCTAGAAGACCAGTGGAGCAACTGACTTTGGCCCAGGAGTCAGTGAGCAGCAGAGTAATGACTACCCAGCAGCAGAATAGCAGGTGGAGCTCAGGACCCTGTGGAGCAGCAGAACAGTGGTGCTGAGTTCAGGACTATGTGGAGTAGTGGAGGTAAAATCCAGACCCAAACAGAGCAGCAGAGTTCAGCCCAGAGATCAGTGGAGTGGTAGAGCTCGGCAGATAGCTACAGGTAATAGAGGGTTACCATTCGATGGTGGCAGAAACTTTTGAATGGTCGAGAAGACTCGAGGCCACCCAGAGCTCTCTGCTGCCACCAAAAGCTAGCCAACCCTCTTTTGCCTGTAGCTATCTCCTGGGATCCAACACAGGATTTTAATAGCAGAGAAGATGAGGGTAAATTCACTGTTTTTGCATTCCCAGTGGAGAACCATGCTCGAAGGGAGCATGGGTGATAGTGCTACAAGACTGTGGAGTATGTGCCTTTAAGAGCCCCCTGTGTACTGTAATGCCGGTAATGGCCACTCGGGCTATATAAGCCTGTATAGTGTCTTGTATCTGTTCGTTCACCTCCAGACTTTGTTCAGTAAACACCTGTGAAACCAACTCCTGCATTCCGTGTCTCCATTAACACACGGATACAACAGTGGCGACGAATTGGAAACGGACTTACCTGCAATTCGGCAGCACCTCAAGGAGATCGATTCCTCAGACGAAAGTCGAAGAAAAACAAGAAAGAAAAAAAAAAAACTGTGGTTTCACCAGCTAGCCAAGCTGGTGGCAGGTACTGCAATAATCCTTCCTGGGCGGCGGGCTGGGGCTCCATTGGCTGGCTCTGCAGCGGGGCCGAGCAGCGAAGGTGGAGGCAAACAGAGACAGAGGGTGGAGCACTCGGGAGACGGCCGGCGCTGCAAAGCAGGTCGGCGTTCGGACCAAGCAGAGGGAGGGAAAAGTCCCAGAGAGTCCGGCGGGAACGAGTCTCCACCTATTAAAAATACCTATGTAAATAAAAACCGCGGAGAACAGCGTTGTCAGCAGCGGGAAAGTGCGGGAGGCGCCATTTTTTTTTCAGGATGCCTAAGACTGGCAATATTACTGCTTTCGATAGCAATATAGAGGATTGGACCACATATGTGGAAAGAGTGGAGGTATATTGCACAGCAAATGAAATAGAGGATGATAAAAGACATCAGTACTTCTAAATCTAATGGGCGCAAGGACATATGGGCTGTTACGAAACTTAATCACTCCAGCCAAAGCGAAGGACAAAAATTTTAAGGAGATTGTTGATACCCTACAGGAGCACTTAAACCCAACACCGCTGCTGATAGCGGAACGATTCAAATTCTTCAGGAGGAATCAGCACAAGAATGAAAGTAATGCTGATTACCTCAACAAATGAAGGAAGCTGCCAAAGCACTGCCAATTCGGGGCAGGACTGGCAGATTCTCTTCGAGACAAATTCGTCTGCGGTCTCCTAAGTGAAGGAACACAGAAAAGGCTGCTTTCTGAGAAAGATTTGACACTGGACAAGGCTTTCAGTGTGGCTGTATCATACAAAGCAGCCGCAAGAGGAGCTGCAGAGATACAGCAAAAGCCACAGGACTTCGGCACCCATGAAATGACACAGGGTTTCGAGAGATGTTATCGCTGCGGCAGATCCACCCATGACCAGAGGGACTGCTGGTTCAAGGACAATGCATGCAGGCAATGCGGAAAGATTGGACACATTGCACGTGTATGCCGATCTGGAAACAAAAAATCCACGGACAGGAAAAAATCAATAAGGAAAAGTACAGAAAGGTACAAATGATGACGAACAGTAGCTCCGAAGACCAGAAGAGCGATAGCGACTCCGGAAACAAGAGACTAAGCTGTCTCAAATTACATAATGTAATTGCCAAAGAAGATTACCAGACCATTTGGGTTACCCTCATGATAGCGGGGTCCCCAGTTAAAATGGAGCTAGATACAGGATCAGCTCTGACCATCATAAGTCGACGGGATTACGAGCGGCTATTTCCGCATATACCTTTGAAAGACACATCCATTATCTTGAAAACATATACGGGGCAGAAAGTATACCCCAAAGGGAAAATAAGGGTGCCTGTTGTATACAACGGCAAGGAAATACAGAAGTTGTATTTATACGTTCTGCAAGATGGTGGTCCACCGCTGTTGGGACGTGAATGGATCAGGAAGATACGTTTAGACTGGCACTCCATTCAGGCACTGACGGTGACCAGTAAGAAAAAAAATGATGATGACGTCATACCTGAACGATTAAAAGACATCTTGGCCAATGCCAAGGAAGTGTTTCAACAGGAACTAGGAACCCTGAAAGGCGTCACCGCCTCAATAAAAGTGGAAGATGCGGCAATTCCCAAGTTTTTTAAGGCAAGGCCGGTGCCATATGCAATTCGTCCAGCAGTCGAAGCAGAGCTGGACAATTTGGAAAAGGCAGGCGTATTATCCAAGATAGATTGGAGCGAGTGGGCAACACCCATCGTCCCGGTCATGAAGAAAACGTTGAATAATGATAAATCTGAAGAACAGAGAAAAATTTGCATCTGTGGGGACTTCAAGGTGACTGTAAACCCAGTCCTTCACACGGTACAGTATCCTCTTCCGAGGATCGAAGATATTTTCGCCTCACTATCCGGAGGGAAACGTTTCACCAAAATTGACTTGGCACAGGCATATCTACAGATGGAGGTTGAAGAGGCCTCTAAAAAGTATCTCACAATAAATACACACAAAGGCCTGTACCAGTACAATCGACTGGTTTTCGGAGTAGCATCAGCTCCAGCTATCTGGCAAAGAGCTATGGAGCAAGTCCTCCAAGGGATTCCGGGGACTCAATGCTACCTAGACGACATCCTTGTAACAGGAGAAAACGACAACGAGCACCTTGCCAATTTGGAGCAGGTGCTCACTAGACTGAGAGAACGGGGCCTACGAGCAAATCGCCCCAAGTGCGAATTTTTCCAGAAACAAATATCATATTGTGGCCACATAATTAACGAGGAAGGGTTGCATAAGTCACCTGAAAAAATTGAAGCGGTCATAAAAGCCCCAGCACCTGAAAATGTCTCACAATTAAGGTCGTTCCTGGGATTGATAAATTATTATCATAAATTTTTACCGAACTTGTCAACTCTTCTGCACCCTCTTAACGAACTGCTACAAACGGGAGTAATTTGGAAATGGAGCGAAGACTGTAAACGTGCCTTCCATAAATTCAAAGGCTTGATCACGTCCAAGGAAGTTTTGGCTCATTACAACCCATCACTGCCAATCAGACTGGCGTGCAATGCATCCCCTTACGGCGTAGGAGCGGTATTATCACATAGATTCCCTGATGGCTCGGAGCGGCCGATAGCTTTTGCGTCACGCTCATTGAACTCAGCTGAGCGTAACTATGCCCAGATCGACAGGGAAGCACTCAGCCTGGTACGGGGAGTGAAGAAATTCAACCATTACCTACACGGACATAAATTTACCTTGTTGACTGACCATCAACCCCTCGTCTCCATATTCAACCCTAAAAAGGGTGTTCCCATTATGACAGCGCAAAGGCTACAGAGGTGGTCCCTTTTCCTAGGGGCACACCAATATGACATAGAATACAAAGGATCAAAACAGCATGGGAATGCTGACGGTTTATCGCGCCTACCGTTGCCAAAGGTAGAAGAGGCACCTACAGTGGACCCAGTGGAGATGTTTCGCTCAACCATAGTGGAATGTCTACCAGTAACAAATTCTACCATTGAAAAGGAAACGAGAAATGACCCGACTCTCTCACGAGTCTACGATTTAACGGTGAAGGGATGGCCAGCACATGGCGAACCACTGTTGCCAGCATTCTCGCAAAGAAGAGAACAGCTGTCAGTGTGCCGAGGAACCTTGATGTGTGGATCCAGAGTGGTGATTCCACCCAAACTCCAGGATAAAGTGCTAAAGGAGCTTCACGAGGGGCATCTGGGTGGAGTGAAAATGAAGAACCTAGCCAGAGCATTTGTGTGGTGGCCAGGTATCGATGGAGACATCGAAGAAATGACCAAGAGCTGCCTAGGATGCCAGAAGGTCCAAAACGCCCAACCACAAGCCCCTCTACATCCATGGAAGTGGCCCTCATCTCCATGGCAAAGGGTCCACATTGACTTTGCTGGTCCATTTATGGACTCAATGTTCTTAATCGCGGTTGATGCACACTCCAAGTGGCCGGAGGTAATAAAGATGTCCTCCACCACCACGGAAAAAACCATCACAGTATTAAGGACCATATTTGCCAGGAATGGGCTGCCTGAACAGATCTGTTCTGATAATGGACCGCAATTTGTGTCCGAAGAATTCAGGAAGTTCTTAAAAAACAATGGGGTTAAGCACTACACGTCCGCCCCATACCATCCCGCCACCAATGGATTGGCTGAAAGGTTTGTCCAGACCTTCAAGAAGGCCATAAAGGCCATGGGTAATGAAGACATAAATCTACAGCATAAGGTAGATAACTTCTTGTTTGCATACAGGAATGCAACACATGTGGTTACAAACCAAACTCCCGCCATGATGTTCTTCAATAGAAGCCTAAGATGCCGGCTGGATTTGATCAAGCGAAACATCAGAAGGGACATGGAGAACCGGCAATTTCAAGGCATGAATGAAAGGCCAACTAGAACCTTCCAGATAGGTCAACAAGTTTTGGCCCGGGACTACCGTACCGAGAAATGGCAGCCTGGAACTATTTGCACACGACTAGGACCGCTGATGTATACCGTGGACATTGGAGAAAGCATAATAAGGCACCATGCTGACCAGATCATAGAGTCATCCGAAAAGGGACAACCTACACCACAACTCTATACGCCTAATGATGAAGCAGAGATAACCATAGTATCTACCTCTGATCCGGTGATACTGGAACCAGATGAACCCAACACTGGCATTCAAGCCGAATCGACCTTGCCAAAAGAACCTACTACACCACCAAAAACTACTACACCACCGAGGCGTTATCCGGACCGAGTCAGGAAGCCTCCAGAGAGACTGACTTATAATTGATTAACTGCAGCAAATGTGTAGATTATTGTTCTTGTAACATGTTAATTAATGATTACTTAAAATGTTATGTACTGGTTGTCTAAAAGGGGAGGAATTGTGGTGTATGTGCCTTTAAGAGCCCCCTGTGTACTGTAATGCCGGTAATGGCCACTTGGGCTATATAAGCCTGTATAGTGTCTTGTATCTGTTAGTTCACCTCCAGACTTTGTTCAGTAAACACCTGTGAAACCAACTCCTGCATTCCGTGTCTCCATTAACACACGGATACAACAAAGACTGTACCACCAATTCTCTGAATTCCGTTTGAGTGCAGCTCCCTACTGATGAACATACCCTATAGAGTGTATCTGTAATTGTAGGGTAAGGGCTGGATTAGGCTGACTTGTGATTTTCCCTGTTGTTGCTCATTGTCCAGGTTCACATGTGCTGAATGGCCACTTAGATGATGTACTACAGGATGGGCTTAGCCTTTGGACAATACTCAGGAGATGACAGGAGCAAATTGGATGGAAAAGTAATGATGGAGAGCTGGGAATAAGTGAGCAGGCAGAAATTCCTCTGTGTTTACTATAGATGACATTATATGCCATGAAAGCAAGGCTCACATAATTTGTTCGTATCATCTGACCTCTCAGCGGCAACTTGTTCCTAGCTATTTTATACAATATATTGACTGCAGAACCATATATTTTTTATAGGAGTTACTGTTAGCTGGCTAGCAATTGAAGGCCTGAGTGTATTATCTGGCTTGACAATCTGCATTTGCTAATAATGAACCAACATGTTCTTTTTTATTGAAGAATGGGGATTAGTCTTTTCGGGGCAATCACTTTTTTTATATATAAAAGAGATGATTAAATGCAACAAATGTATTTAAAGTGTGTATCTGGTTGTAAGTAGCTATTAGCCCTTGTGGCATAGGTTCAATCAGATTCCTGGAGGTGCTAGGCAGCTCCCTATGAAGTAGATGTCAGCCTTTGGTGGCTATGGGATATTTTTGACCTGAAGAACATATAACAACATGTTGTTTTTCTAGGTTACTGGAGGCTAGCACACAGTAGATAATTACTTCCAGTGATCTCTGGTTAATATTAAATTCAGAAAGAGATGGGCCCACATTGTTTTCATCAAAATGCCTGAAGCTCTGCTTGTATTAGCTTTGCCTGCATGTGACCTCAGTTTATTAGACTTGGATGTAAAATTGTTGTATTATGCCACAGCTTTGGGAAAGGGAACTGTAATCTTATTATATATTATTACTAATTATTTTGTTATATGCCTTCTTTGTTTAGAGAAATAAAATGGCCTCATTGTTTAAATGTATCTTATTTTATTCATGAGAGGGAAATCAAATTAAAGACCAACCAATTTATTTTACAAAACAGTTTCTTTTTTATTACTCTGAGCTGGAGAAAAGGTCTCTCTCTGCTAAGCAGGTGACTGTTTTTGCTGTCTGTGCCTCAGTGGCAGGAGGTATTAAATTAAGATTGATGTTTTCTTATTCTGTTAGTAAGGTCACTATGTCATTTCCTGTATCCTGTTTGCTGGGGCTTTAAGCAGACAAACAGCACTGTGTTTGGCATGGTGCTTGCTGATGAAACTGTACTGACAGAACCATAAACCAATTTGTAAACCAAATAGGAAGGTTATGACAGCCATGTCATACACTGTGGTTTCGTGCTCAGTGTCACATCCATCTTCATTTCCAGATATTCAGTCTGATGGTGGGGAAGATTAAATGGAAGCCTTGTTCTTCATTTTCTCCCATGAGAAAGCCATAGGTGGGCTCGCTGCACGTAAGGATGAAGTATTCTAATAAAATGAAAACATTTACCACAATAAAATAGTTTGTTCTTTTGCAGTGCCAACAATATTGCTGTAAGTTAATGACTGAAATGTGGCTTTATGAAAGTTTGTTTCCTCTTTCTGTGGATTTACAGTTCAAAAGACTGCATAAATAAATGATGTAAAGGGGCTGTCAGGTCCAACATGCATACCAAGTACCTCAGTCGGGTTCAGAACACGTAGACAGTACTTTAAACAATCTGGAGAATATTGCAAGCTGAGATACTCAACATCTCCATCTCAGTGTGTTGTCACAGTGTATAGAGTGATTATAATTGGTAATCAGCTTCAATGCTGGTAATTTCAACTGCACGATGCATTTTTATCCATGCTTATGTCAAACTCAATTAACATTCTAACACAGTGCCTGCTAAAATATTACAGGAGGCTCGGAGCTAATCGACAAGTGCTGTGAATTTATTCTTCATTATTTAAAACACTGCCCGTTTTTTACAATCTATACCATTGGCACAGTCCCGTTTATCATAACAATCAAAATAATATGCCATTGCGCCTTAAATAAAAAACACTCCAACAAATCGCTACAGCTCTCTTTTTTAAAAAGAAATTCTGTATTCAAGACACACAGACTAGTCACTGGGCTGGAATTTCTTGTTATTCATTGCACGCTTCGCTATTGTTTGGTGAAGTGAGAGATGTACTGCTGTGAAATTACATCAGATGTGTCAGATGCAATTGAAATTTGAGGAGAAAAAATACATTACTGCACTTTATGTCACTTGGACCCTGGATTTGCTCTATTTGTATATATATATATATATATATACACACACACAATAAATAAATGCAGAGTACAATATAAAAAAATTGAGGTGAACTAGCCTTCCTGTCGATAGATAAGAAGGATGCAGTAGACTTTTGTCTCCATCAATCAAGCTTCCCAATGGATCTGTTTATTATTCCTTTTCTTATCTTCATCTACTGATATCAGCAAACTGTAACAGCAAAATCTCATTGCACTGAATTGCTCTATTATTTCATACACCTACCATAAAATAAGCATATTGAATCCTGCAAGGGTCAACTGGAGGAAACTTTATAAGTGGGTACATAATGCAGTTGTTGTCATATTGTGCGCCTGTAAATAATCCATTAAGTTAACCACCCTTTGTTTTAAACAAACACGAACAGATGTGGCTTTAAATTGAAACTGTGCAGTAATCAGAATTATAGTATTTGTGTTCTTCTGACCAGATATATTTCGAGTAGATGCAAATTTGGGTGTATTTATCAGTACAAAAATGTCCCTTAGTGTAGTACATTTCCTTTCTGGTTTCCAACCCTGCATATGGTTTCTATAATACTGTGTCATATTTTCTTCTGGCCATTGTGTTAAACAAAAACATGGGCATGATCTTGCCAGCCCTGGGGAGGCTGGCATGGAGGCGGGACTGCCGGGAAAATGGCAGAATTTGGGGGCGGGTGCCCAACCCGCCTCCATGGCATCTGCCCGGGAGGCGGGTAGCTGTCCCGCGCCAGGTCCCATCACCTTGGGAAGGGATTAAAGCCAACTAACTGCCTGTTAACAGGTAGTTAACAGGCAGAAAATAGGATTATCCCCTTTTTGCCCTCACAAGTGCGGAGAGTAGTGGGTCTGCGGGGGTTGGGGGGGTGCAAAAGTGTGCTGTGAAGGTAAGTGATGGGTGCAAGTGTAGAGAGGTGAGTATCTGAGGTAAGTGGAAAGTGTTAGCAAAAGTGTACTTACCTTTGTTTCTTCCTGCAGGCTTCAGTCGGTGGGTATGCGGAGAGTCTCGGACCTCCGCATTGGAGATGACAGATGGCCGTTGCATTCTCCAATGCAACAACCATCTAATTTCTGTAAAAGAAAGAGGCTTGATGAGGTCTTGAATTCAAGACTTCATCAAACTACAGAGAACGTCACTGTTTGACAGCTTCACAGAGCTGTCAAACGATGGCAGTTCATCTGTCAAAAAATTGTGACAGATAAAACGTCATATGTTGACGTTCTCTGCAATCGGCTTTCCCTTAATTGGCCTGCTAAGCCCACTGGGCGGGTTTAACAAGGTCAATCAAGGAAAAATAGCGTGGGTTGGCCAGAAGTTGATGGAGGCGGGACTGAAACCCAACAAGTGTGAGTCCCGCCTCCAAAAGCTCCCCATTGGCAAAATCATCCCCCTAGACAACAGCACTTTGTGCCCTCTACATTATTCCTCACATACAAAAAGACATTGTACAGAGCAGAGAAAAATTTGAGTGAACACTGAGCAGGAGGGGAAAAAAGGATAATGGATAGGCAGGTGAAGCGACGGTTGAAAAGAAGGGTTATTGAAAGGCCTTTGAAAGCAGGGTGGAAGAAAACCAGGGAGCAGGACTGATAAATGAGGCAAAAGACTTTTCATGTGTTTCTACCCCTACTCTGCCACTTGCTTCAAACCTAAAATGTGTGGAAGAAAATCTGTGCGAGAAAAATTAAGGCCTTTGCCTTTAAAGGCTAATGAAAGAGAAACTCAATGAGGTATTCCATGGAAGGAGGACATAAATGAAAAATGAGTTAGAACCCATGAGATTTCCAATCCGTCCTCCCAACCAGTCACTTGGACTCACCTGAGTGCTGAACAGGGAGTGGGAGGCTGAAAGAATCAGCTACCATTCGCTCCTCAGCCCCCTTACCTCCATCTTCTCATAGTGAGCTGTCCTATGAGATATTGTTCTTAATAAGCAAGATTTGGAAATGCCATCATAGCACAACCCATCTCTAGACATTTTGGGGGCTAAATTCGTTTTGGCCAGTTTTCGAGCACAGAACTGACTGCGTGTTTCCAGCACATAGCCGAACCAGGAGGCCCGAGGCTCGACAGGATTTGGCCCTCGGGCCTCGGTAATGATCACGGTGAGCTGCTGGTGCCCATCATGCCTCCAGTGGCAGCTCGCCCGTGTTACCGGATCGGATGTGGGCTGCTTGCTCACTGGTAACAATCCTTAGGTAAATCCTGAAAGGAGGGAGGAGAATGGGAGGCTGGGGGGGCAGGGGCAAGTAATTGCAAGCTAAGAGTGGCCCACATTAATGCTGTGGTGCCGGGAGGAGCAGGAATGCTTTTTTTAAAAAAAAGCTTACTTGTCTGTTGGCAGCCGTTGGTTAGGTCGCCAAACAGGAACAGGAAAACCAGTCACGTTATCCTGCCCGTGAATGCCTGCTATCATGACTTTTTCATCATGTGCCAATCACCATGCCAATCCTGATGACTCAAAGCCATATATCGGGGTGATTGATTGGTGATCAGGAATATCCTCAGTAGTCATGGCTATGACTGCAGCAAGGCTTCTGCAGACAGAGGGAGAGAACAAATATAATGAGGCCCACGAGACTACAAAAAGTGTATTAGAGCAGATTATAGGCATTCTAAAGCTTGATTTTAGGTGCCTGGATAAATTTGCTGGAGCCCTGCAATACATTGCAATGAAGAAAGGCTTGCTGCTTCCAGATCCTGAAGGGGTTGAAGACAAAGATGGTGGAGAAAGACCTCCATCTCCACACTATGAGGAGGGTGCCCAGGAAGGAGTCATCAGCCAGCATACAGAGAAAGGAGGAGACAACTTATAGCCAAGTGCTTTCAATGAATAAACGTTGACACTCTAAATTAATTCATTTCACACCTGCCTGATTTTCCCCTCCCTCACAAATAAAGTTTTTTACTCTCAAAGTTTCATTCATAAGATGCAAGTCTAAATTCCACAAGCCATCATCCAACTCCATTGGAATGAACTCTGAAGTTTATGTGGTCAAGCCGTGTTTACTTTCCAGAACAACATACACCAGAATATTCCAACAAATCCATACACTCTATAACTACTTCTTACCATTTACCTTAATTACTCTAGCTCCTAATGTACTACTTCTATGTGGTGAAGTAAGGTTGAGCAGTAATGGCTAGAAAGATTCCCCAGGAGCTTTAGAGGCCTGGGGTAACTTATATCAGTAAAGCTGCTATCCCAGAGGGAGCAGCTTCCAACAGCTTTTCTCTTGCAGTGTCTAGAGGTGTCAGGCCTATGTCTGAATCTTCTTCGTGTACAGGCTTTGAAAGGGGCCATAAGGAAGCAGGCTCACTGACACTCTCCAGAGATAGCAATATCTATTACAATTCCTTGAAGCCCACTGGTTCAGGGCACAGGCTCTGGGGTGCTACTTCTCAGTGCAATAACAGACATAAGAGTCCCAATCAATTCTTGGAAGCCCTGTTAAATGGTAATGTTCAGGCTGACTCTTAGTACATCTATGGAAGCTGGTAGCTGCCATTCCATAAGCCACTAATGTCCTTTGTATCTCCTTGTGGAGCCTGTTGCTGCAGAAACTGTAAAGTCCGCGCCTCAATAATACACGGACTTCGGGAGAACAATTAAACAGGTATTTTACTGAACAGAGGGTACTCTTTTGTTTGGACCCAAAAAAAAACCCAAAACAAATTGGACTGTAAATTAACAAAAGTTCAACTAAAACTTAACAAATCAAATTAAAATTTGGTTTTCCGGGTTGATGATGCACTCCAGTCCCCGCGGCGAGCACCGGTCGCGGAAATACTCAAGCGTGCCGGCGGACACCACGTGCTCCATCTCCAGGGCCACCCGGGTGCGAACATGGCCGCGGAAGAGAGGCAGGCAATCCGGCCAGACGACCCCCTCGACCACCCGCTGCCTGGACCAATTGATGGCTCTTTTAGCCAGGCCCAGGAGAAGGCCGACAAGGAGGTCCTCCAACCTGCCCGCTCCCCTCCGCACCGGGTGAACGTAGATCAAGAGCGTGGGACTGAAGGGCAACCACAAATCGAGGAGCAGCCCCTTCAAGTAGTGAAAGAGGGGCTGCAACCTCTCACACTCGATGTAAACGTGAAACACGGACTCCTCCAGGCCGCAAAAAATGCAGGCGGCCTGGGAGTCCGTGAACCTACTTAAAACCATATTGCACGGGACCGCTCCGTGCAACACCCTCCAGGCCAAGTCCCCGATGGAACAAGGGAGGACTCCCGCGTAGAGAGCCCTCCATTGGGGACCTCCGCCTCCGCCGGTCGGCAAGACGCCCCGCCAAGGCATGTCCGGATGGCAGACGAAGATGGCAAAGTGGAGAGTGTGCAGGAGCAGCCCGTACAGGAAACCCCTCCGCGCGGAATGAAAAGGCACGGAGGGTATTTCCTCGAGACGGCTCAAGTTGTGAGGTGACGGTTCCCGAGGGGAGTTTCGGGGCCGGGCGCCGATGAGGAATTCCGTTCGAACGGGGGTAAGCTCGGACGGGATCGCCCCACGTGCCTGAGCCGCCTCGATACACCTAGTGGAGTCGGGGCCCAGTGCCACTTTCACCGACTCGATGGTTTCGACCGCGAGCCGGACGTTAGCCCAGGACAGGCGCCGCGCCAGCTCCTCCGGCGCCATCCAGCCCGCTCCTCCGCCATCGAGCAGGTCCCCAACTCTGGTCACCTTACCAGGCACAGCCCTGCCCTCCACCAGCCGCCCAAACCCGCGGTCGTGGAGGTGCGGATTCCTGAGCAGCGGCTCCCGAAGGAGAGCCGCCGCTCCTGACGGTGGAGAGCTCCGCCTGGAAGCAACGTAGTTCCAAACCCATAGCAGTTCCTGGTAGAAGACAGGCAGCTCCCACAGGCTGGCACGCCTGCAGCCCACTTTCACAAACAGGAGTTGCGTGTCGTAATTGAGGCCGTGCAGCTGGCGGAAGAAATACGTCGCCAGCGCACACCATCTCGGAGGATTCTCGACGTACAGGTATCTCTGCAGCGTCTGAAGACGGAAAGTCGCAGCCTTGGTGCGAAGGCACACGAGCGCCTGACCGCCATCCCTAAGCGGGAGACTCAGAACCACGGCAGAGACCCAGTGCTTCCTTTTGTCCCAGAAGAAGTCGATGAGCTTCTTCTGCATCTTGGCAACAAACGCAGGGGGAGGGATCAAAGTGACCAACCGGTACCACAACATGGCGGCCACCAGCTGGTTTATGACCAGCACTCGACCCCTGTAGGACAACACTCGGAGCAGTCCTGTCCAGCGTCCTAGGCGAGCGGTGACTTTGGCCTCCAGCTCTTGCCAGTTCGCCGGCCAGGCGTCCTCGGCAGGGCTAAGGTAGACTCCCAAATAGAGGAGGTGCGTGGTGCTCCAGGCGAAAGGCCTGAACTCCTCCGGCAGGGAGTCCACCCGCCGCTGACCCACCAGGAGTCCGGAACATTTCTCCCAGTTGATCTTGGCGGAGGATGCGTCCGAGTAAATCTGCTGGCATTCCCGCATCCTCCGCAAGTCAGCGGGATCCATGACCGTGAGGAGCACATCATCGGCGTAAGCCGAGAGGACCACCTCCACGCCCGGCCCTTGCAGAGCCAGTCCCGTCAACCTCTTCCGCAAGAGGCACAGGAAAAGCTCCACGCAAATGGCGGATAACTGACCGGACATGGGGCATCCCTGATGCACCCCCCTCCCGAAGCGAAGGGGCGCCGTCAAGGACCCGTTAACTTTAATCAGACACTCCGCGGCGGCGTACAGAAGTCGGATCCGGGCGACGAAATGCGTCCCGAACCCGAATGCACGCAGAGTCCCGAAGAGATACTCGTGATCCACCCTGTCGAATGCCTTCTCCTGGTCCAGGGAAAGGAAGGCGACCGACAGACCAGTCCTCTGGGAGTGGTGGACCAGGTCCCGGACCAGATGGATGTTATCGTGGATGGTCCAGCCCGGGACTGTGTAGGACTGGTCGGGGTGGATCATGTGGGCCAGCACGGTGCCAAGGCGAGCAGACATGGCCCTGGCAAAGATTTTATAGTCCGTGCTGAGGAGGGAGACCGGGCGCCAGTTCTTAAGGAGGCGGAGATCGCCCTTCGTAGGCAGCAGGACAATGACCGCCCTGCGCCAAGAGAGGGGCATCTCCCCGGTCGCCAAACTTTCCCCCAGGACCCGCGCGTAGTCGCCCCCCAAGACATCCCAGAACGCCCTGTGGAACTCCACGGTCAGCCCGTCCAGCCCCGGGAACTTTCCCCTGGAGAGCTGGCGGAGGGCGCAGGTGAGCTCCGCCCGGCTTAGCGGAGCGTCCAATTTTTCGGCGTCCTCCGGCCTGACCTTCGGCAGGTCCTCCCACAAAACTCTGCGCGCATCCTCGCTGGACGGATCCGGAGAGAACAGAGCCCCATAATAGGCACGGGTCTCCACGCTGATTCCCTCCGGATCCGAGACCAGAGATCTGTCGTCGGCCAGCAGCCCCAAGAGCTGCTTACGGACCCCCCGTCTTTTTTCCAGCGAGTAGAAGAAGGGGGAGCCGCGGTCCACGTCCCACAGGAGCTGGATCCGCGACCTCAAGTACGCGCCTCGGGACCCGACAAGCTGCAGGTCCTTCAGCGCGCCCTTCTTCTCTTCGTACACCTTCCGCAGGGCCGGGTCCTCGACGACCTGACCGAGACGGGACTCCAGGTCGAGCACTTCCTTCTCCAACCGCCCGACCCGGGCCTCTCGCCTCTTGGTCGACCCCTTCGCGTACTCCTGACAGAAGAGACGGACATGAGCCTTGCCCACGTCCCACCATAGCCTCAAGGAGGGGAAGCCCCGCCGCTTCCTTCTCCAGTCGGCCCAGAACCGACGAAACGAATCCCGCATTCGCGCGTCCTCCAGCAGCAGGTTGTTAAATTGCCAGTACGCGGACCCACCCCCCGCACGCGCAGCGGAGAGAGCTCCGCCCACACCAGGTGGTGGTCCGTGCCGCATGGAAGCCGCTGGAACGCAGGAGACATACGCCCGGGAAATGTAGAGGCGGTCGATTCTGGACCTTCCTCCCCCAGACTTCACACTAGTGAAGGCGCTGGAGTCGGGGTGGAGATTTCACCAGAAGTCCACCAAGTCGAAGGACCCGACCAGGTCCCTCAACTTCTCCATCGCCGCCGGGCTTCGCAGGGGACCCGAACGGTCCCTCGCCTCGAGGGTGCAGTTAAAATCCCCCCCAGAGGATGATGCACTCGCCCGCGTCGACGGAGCCCAAAAGAGCGGACACTTCTTCGAAGAAGCACACTTGCTGCGCACCGGTCTGAGGGGCGTACACGTTCACTAGATGGAGCGGCACGCCCCCCAGGCGAACAGTGACCTGGAGCAAGCGGCCCGGCACGTGCTCCTTGACCCCCAAGATCTCCGGCTGAAAATGCGGGGCCAGCAAGATAGCCACCCCGCTGGAATTGTTGGAGAGGTGACTCATGCTGACCCCTCCTTGCCACTCCAGGAGCCATGTGGCTTCGTCTCCCGGAACGGTGTAGGTTTCTTGCAGGAAGCACACCGCATACTTCCCGTCCCGAAGGACCGAGAAGTTATTGAATCTGCGGCGCGCCTCCCTGCTGCCGTTGATGTTGAGGCTGGCTATGGTTATCTTCATGTCAGAAGCATAGTGCAACCTCTACCTACACCTAACGGGGGGAGGAAGCGCAGCCGCTGGTCAGCCGCCACTTCCTCAGCAGCCCAGTGAGGAACGTTCTGAGCCGACGCAGCTCGAGCGAGTTCACGCCCTCGTTCGCGCCCGTGATCTTAACGGCGGCGCGGACGGATACGATGAGCAGCGCCAGCTCCGACCACCTGTCGAGGGCCAGCCGGACCTTATTGCGCCGACCCAGGCATGTGGCCATAAAATCCTGGAGTTCCCTTATGGGAATGAGGGGAGACTCGGCAAGGGGCATGAGGTCATCCATCACCTCATCGGCGCTGGAGTCCGAATCGTCCTCCGTGCCCATCACCGAGTCCCCATCCTCCTCCAGGGGGTCGTCACCAGCGGCCGACCCGTCTGCCGCGCAGTGCGAAGCGAACGGCTCGGCCGCGCCAGCCAGCCCCGCCTCTGCCTGGATCCCACCCCCAGGATCGGCGGCAGAGTATTTCTCCCTGGGCTCCTCTAGGGGTGCTGGGCCAGAAGACGGTGGTGGTTCAGAGCTCCCCTCCGCCTCAGATGCCGGAACGACCGGAGAAACCGGGGAGAGAACAATTCCCAGCTCCTCCAGTACGTCCGGCACCAGAGACGCAGCCAGGGGGCCATCCTCCTCCCCGCCACCAACCTCCGACCCAGCGGATGGGGGGTTTTGAATTAAAAGCTCTACCAGGACGAGCATCCCCTGGGAGATGTCCGGGACGCATTGGGCGAGCTCATTATCCTCGAGCTCGCCCGACCCAGACCACAGGCTGCCTGACCCGGCGAGGGGTAACGGCACCGATAGAAGGTCACTTTCAATTACCGCCGCGGGTTGTTCCGCGACCCCCCCCCACAGGCAGTGTCTCGTCCCCATCCCCGGGAGGCACGCGTTGGACAGACACATTTGCCTCAGCCTCCCGAGGGACAGGCGACCCCTGCCGATCGCTGGTGATGACGAGAGTGGGGGGGGGGTGCGCAGTACCCGCGGCGGGCGACGACTCCCCCTGCTCGGAGGGACCTTCCTCCTCCCGGTCCTCCTCCTCTTCCAGGGGGTCGCGCCTTCTTTTTAGCACAGAGGGAGCGAGGGAGACCTCCATGACTGCAGAGGCCTCCTCCTCAGCTCCCTCCGGCGGAGCAGGTTTGTTGGGCTCCTCGGGCCCGAGCCCGGCCGCAGGTAATGGCGTTTCCGCTACGGTGGCTGCGGCCACAGGCTCGGGCATGAGGCCCCTCCCGCTCGCGTCTGCCCCGATTAACTCCGCGAGGAGCGCGGGTGTAAGGGGCTCAAGGGGCAAGGGCTGGCCATCCACGGGGGGACCCGCCCTAAGGTGTTTATTTTTCTGCCGTGCCTTCTTTCCTGCCGGACACGCTCCCTCCCCCCCGCCGGAGGCCTTGGTGGCATCGGCCCCCGACGTCGACCGAGCATCAGACGTTCCCGACGCGCGGGCAGATCCGGGGGGAGGAGCGTCGGCGGCGCCAGCCTCGGCCGCACGAGATGATCTGGCGGCCTTGGAGGCGAGGCAGTTTTTCCGGGTGTGCCCCACCTCCTTGCAGGCGTGGCACCGCACACCGTCCAGAAGACGCGATATGCAGTCCCCTCGTGGTGGACGACGAATGCCCCGTCAGTGTCCTCCTCCCGCGCCAGCTGGATGAACAGCTGGCGCCGGAAGGAGAAGACGTGGCGAAGGCTGGCCTCCCGGAAGCCGAGCGGGATGAGTTTGATCCCCGACCTCACCTCCCCAAGTTGACGTAAATGGGGAAGGAGGAGCTCACCAGGAACATAGGGCGGGACGTTCGAAATAACCACCCTCTGCGTGGTGGCCTCGAGGGGGTCCACTGGCAGGAAGGTCCCGCCCACGGTGAGCCCCTTGGTGACAGCCAGGGACACCGCCCGCTCCGACCCCAGGAAGAACACAGCCTTCCCATACATTTTTGAGGCCGCGACGATGGCTGAGGGGCCGACAACCCCAGCCATGGCTTTAACGCAGGCCTCCATGGTCATAGTGGGGTGAGTGTAGCTCTTCACCCCAAGCTTTTTTGTTATAAGTTTAAAGGGTGACGGGGCAGCAGAAGCAGCGGGAGCAGCTGTGGCTGTGGCTGTCACTCCCACATAAGTCCTAGATGGCCCCGCCACCGGCGAAGATGCAGTCGCCATTATGGGGTGTTTTTATAAGGGCTACACTCACCCCAAGTCACAGGCCTGAAGGTGTTAATGGCCTCAGGTATTTTTTTTTTGGTCCTCTATTGAGCAGAGGGAGCTGTTTAAAATGAAGACACACCTCTCCCCTTATTGGTTGAAATTGGGAGAGGTGCCTTCTCCCCTCTGCTCAATAGGCAATTAATAATTAAAGATGAAATGAGGTGCCTCAGAGAGAAAGGCAGAGAAAGACAAAGAGAGAGAGAGAGAGAGGGGGGGGGTGAGAAGGAGGGAGGTGGCAAGGACAGTGTTGCCACTCAGGATGGTGGGTGGGTGTTGGCAGGGGTGCACTCTCCGATGGGATTTAAAAGTCTTTGATGGTGGTGGTCTTCTGGCAGGGGGAGAAGATGTCTTCACCTGGGAAAGCTGGAGTTGCCCAGGCTCAGTCCTGCACCAGGTCTTAACGATGTAATTAATGGAATTAACCACTTAACCTAGGCAGCTCCAGCTGGCCCAGGTCAGGCAATAGAAGGGATGCTTATTGGTGGTGTGCGTGGCCTAGTTTTGGCAAGATCCACACACACACACACAGCCACCCCTTGATGTTCCGGCCTTGTTTCTTCTTTTCTCCCCCCACCTAAAATACAAAGTCTTTGGGAGAGTGCCCCAAATAACACCCACCTGTAGATATTTTGAAGATGATACTCCTCCCTCCTTCCAAACAGTTGGTGTTGGTTGATGGTGGTTTCTCTCCCCTCTCTCCCTCTCCTGAAGTGGAGGCCAATTTGGGGAGGCAGTGATAGAAAAGGCCTCTCCCCTGGTTGATGTTATTGCAGGCCTCTTTTCTCCTTCTCCTCCTCTGTCCCCTCTCTCCAGGCACCTCAGTTGATGTAATGATGGTGGAGTTGGTGGTGGTGGTGATCCAGCGTTCTCCTCCTCTTCCTGGTCAGGGGACCACCACTTTAGTCCACTCTCCTAGTCTGGCTGTTCCTTTTCCTTCTGCTTGCAGCTGCACAGCCAGCAATGCTGTGAATGAGGTACAACAGAGGGTAACTTAAGACTGAAGTACAGAAGCCTGCTAGGGCCTTTTATACAGGGGTGGTCACTGCTGGTACTGCACTATAAAATCAGCTATTCTCTTAAAGGTACATAGACATCAATTCCTCCCCTTTTAGATAAACAGTACATAACATTCATTTAACAACTAAATAATAACTAATTACAATTACAATTTTCTCGGTACTATATACATCAACTGAAATAATCATTTATAAGTTCAGTCTTTGAGGAGGCTTCCTAATCCTGACTGAATAGCGCCTTTCTCGAGTATCCTGTTCTTGCGGTGGAGTCGATTCTGGCTCATTGTCATTGGTTGGTTCGTCAGCTTCCAATACCACTGCTTCTGAGGTAGACGCAATCTGTACTTCGGGCTCATTACCAGGTGCACATGCTCGTGGTATAGGTTTGGCTTGTTCCTGTGACTCTAGAATCTGGTCAGCATGGCGTCTCACGATGCTCTCTCCAACGTCCACTGTGTACATTAGTGGTCCCTGCTGTGTGCATATCGTTCCTGGCTGCCATTTTTCTGTTCGGTAGTCGCGGGCCAAGACTGGTTGAGAACATCAGTGAGATCAGTGAAAGTATGGCCAGAGGGGGCAGTCTCAGAGCTTCAGGATTGCTTCGAACGCACTGATTGGGGCATGTTTGCCCATAATGACATCGAGGAATACGCATCCACAGTGCTATTCTACATTAACAGCTGCGTCGAGGTCGCCACGACCCATAAAAATATCAGGACATACCCCAACCAGAAACCCTGGATGAACGGAGAGGTCCGCTCACTGTTGAAAGCACGCGACGCAGCATTTAAATCTGGCGACGCGGCGGCTTACAGTGCAGCTAGGACCAACCTAAAAAAGGGTATCAGGACTGCCAAAAGGAAACAGACATTGCGGATAGAGGATCATTTCCACAACAACTCGGACCCCCGGCGCATGTGGCAAGGCATCCAGTCCATCACTGACTACAAGGGCAAAAACACCAGCCCCCCGGTTAGCGATGCCTCCCTTCCGGAGGAGCTTAACAACTTCTACGCTCACTTCGACAGGGACAACAGGGAGTCGGCTACCAAAGCCTTGCCACCCCCGGAAGACCAGGTGCTCACTCTGTCGACCTCCGACGTAAGGGGTGTTCTACGCGGAGTGAACACACGAAAGGCTGCTGGACCGGATAGCATCCCTGGACGGGTACTCAAGGAATGTGCTGATCAGCTGGCTGATGTCTTCACTGCCATCTTCAATCTGTCATTGGCCCAGGCAGTAGTCCCTACATGCTTCAAGACCACTACCATCATTCCTGTGCCAAAACAAACGGCTGTGACGTGCCTGAACGACTATCGACCTGTCGCACTCACACCCATCATAATGAAGTGTTTCGAGAGACTGGTCCTGGCTCACATCAAAGCCAGTGTTCCCGCCTCTCTTGACCAACACCAGTTTGCCTATCGTGCAAACAGATCAACGGAGGATGCAATCACAACTGCTCTACACTCGGCACTGAATCACTTAGATGGTAAAGAGACCTACATCAGAATGCTGTTCATAGACTGCAGCTCAGCATTCAACACTATCGTCCCTAACAAGCTGGCCACCAAACTCCAAACACTTGGCCTGAACACTTCCCTCTGCAACTGGACCCTGGACTTCCTAACAAACAGATCCCAGTCTGTCAAATTAGGTAACCACACCTCCCCCCCCTGACCCTGAACACGGGGGCCCCACAAGGATGTGTGCTGAGCCCCCTCCTCTACTCCCTCTTCACCCACGACTGTGTGGCTGTTCATGGTTCCAACACCATCATCATGTTTGCGGATGATACCACGGTAGTCGGCCAGATCACCAACAACGATGAGTCAGCCGACAGGGAGGAGGTCCAGCATCTCGTGAAGTGGTGCGCCGATAACAACCTGGCCCTTAACATCAAGAAAACAAAAGAAATCATTGTGGACTTCAGGAAGTCTAAAGGCAGAAGTCACACCCCCATCCACATCAATGGGGCTGTGGTGGAAAGGGTGGACAGCTTTAAGTTCCTCGGAGTCCACATCACGGAAGACCTCTCCTGGTCCCTCAATACCTCCACTCTGGTGAAGAAGGCCCAGCAGCGCCGATATTTCCTAAGGAGGCTGAAGGGATGTAACCTGTCACCCCTGATCCTCTCTAACTTTTACCGCTGCACAATAGAGAGCATCCTGATGAACTGTATCACAGTATGGTATGGCAGCTGTAGCTACTATGACCGGAAAGCCCTGCAGCGGGTAGTCAAAACTGCCCAACGCATTACCGGCACCCGGCTACCGACCATAGAGCACATATACCAGAAACGCTGTTTACGGAGGTCACGGTCCATCATCAAAGACCCTACCCACCCCAGCCACAGTCTGTTCGCCCTCCTGCCATCTGGGAGACGCTACAGATGCATTCGCACCCGTACGACCAGATTTAGGAACAGCTTCTTTCCCAGGGCTGTCATCTTACTGAACTCCACAAATAAACTCTAAAGCCTGCACATCTGCCAATGCACTTTATTATGGTTATGTTTATGTTAATGTATTACAAGCCAAATGTATGTTGAATGTTTAAATGTCTTAATCTAAATGTACACTCTCGGGAGCCGCAAGCCTACATTTCGTTGTACTGCACTTGTGCACTAACAATGACAATAAAAGTTGATTTGATTTGATTTGATCTTGAAGCTCTTGGTTGGATTCTCGTTGATGTGCTGGTATTGCTTATCCTCAACATCTCGTTTTATGTTTGGTTTGAGCAAATCCAGGCGACATCTTAGCCTTCGGTTGAAGAACATTATGGCTGGAGCTTGGTTGGTGACTGCATGTGTCGCATTCCGGTAAGCAAACAAGAAATTATCTACCTTGTGTTGTAGTGGTCTGTCGTCATTATACATCACCTTTATTGCCTTTTTAAAGGTCTGAACAAACCTTTCAGCCAATCCATTTGTGGCTGGATGATATGGGGCAGATGTGTAATGTTTCACCCCATTATTCCTCAGAAACCTCCGGAAATCCTCGGACACAAACTGTGGCCCATTGTCGGAGCAAATCTGTTCTGGCAAGCCATTCCAAGTGAAGATGGTCCGTAGGACTGCAATAGTTTTCTCCGTGGTGGTGGAGGACATTTTGATGACCTCTGGCCATTTCGAATGGACGTCCACGGCGATTAGAAACATTGAGTCCATAAATGGACCAGCAAAATCAATGTGTACCCGTTGCCATGGAGATGAGGGCCACTCCCATGGGTGTAGAGGGGCCTGTGGTGGTGCATTTTGGACTTTCTGGCATCCTGAGCAGCTCTTGGTCAGGTCCTCGATTTGTTTATCGATTCCCGGCCACCACACATAAGCCCTGGCTAGGCTTTTCATTTTTACCCCTCCCAGATGACCTTCATGAAGCTCATTGAGCACTCTGTCTCTCAACTTGGGTGGAATTACCACTCGGGATCCACACATCAAGGTCCCCCGGCACACTGACAGCTGTTCTCTCCTTGGCGAGAATGCTGGCAACAGTGAGTCGCTATGTGCTGGCCATCCCTTCACCGTCAAATCATAGACCTGAGAGAGTGTCGGGTCATTTCGGGTTTCCTTCTCGATACTTGAGTTTGTAACAGGCAGACATTCGACTATGGTCCACTGCAGGTGCTTCCTCTACCGTAGGCAACGGTAGGCGCGACAGTCCATCAGTGTTTCCATGCTGCTTCGTACCCTTGTATTCTATTTCGTACTGATGTGCCCCTAGAAAAAGTGACCATCTTTGCAGCCGTTGCGCCGTCATCACCGGAACGCCCTTCTTTGGGTTAAAAATGGAGACCAGGGGCTGATGATCAGTCAGTAGGGTGAATTTCTGCCCGTGCAGATAGTGATTGAACTTCTTCACCCCCCACACCAGGCTGAGGGCCTCCCTGTCAATCTGGGCGTAATTACGCTCGGCTGAGGTTAACGAGCGCGACGCAAAGGCTATTGGCCTCTCTGAACCGTCACTGAATTTGTGTGACAGCACCACGCCAATGCCGTAGGGAGACGCATCACATGCCAACCGAATCGGTAGTGTTGGATTATAGTGGGCCAATACTTCTTTTGAAGTGATTAGGCATTTACATTTCTGAAAGGCACACTTACACTCATCACTCCATTTCCATGTTACTCCAGTTTGCAGCAGGGCATTCAGTGGGTGCAGAATTGCAGATAAATTCAGCAAGAACTTATGGTAGTAGTTCACCAGCCCAAGAAACGACCTCAGTTGCGACACATTTTCCGGTGCTGGAGCCTTAACTACAGCCTCAATCTTGTCTGGCGACTTATGCAACCCTTCCTCATCAATCATATGGCCACAATACGAGATTTGTCTCCTGAAGAACTCACATTTGGGGCGGTTGGCTCGTAGCCCATATTCCTGCAATCTAGTGAGCACCTGCTCCAGGTTGGCAAGGTGTTCACTGTCATTTTCGCCCGTCACCAGGATGTCATCCAAATAACACTGGGTCCCTGGGATCCCTTGCAGGACTTGTTCCATTGCCCTCTGCCAAATAGCCGGGGCTGATGCTACCCCGAATACCAGTCGATTGTACTGGTAAAGGCCTTTGTGAGTGTTTGTCGTGAGGTATTTCCTAGATGCTTCTTCCACCTCCATTTGTAGATACGCTTGGGCCAGATCAATCTTCGTAAAGCGTTTCTCTTCAGATAGTGAGGCAAAAATATCTTCTTTCCGTGGAAGTGGATATTGTACTGTGTGCAGGACTGGGTTCACAGTTACCTTGAAGTCCCCACAGATGCGAACCTTCTTCGGCTCCCCAGGCGTGCTGCTCAATGATTTCTTCATTACAGGAACAATGGGTGTGGCCCACGCGCTCCAATCCACCTTGGACAGCACACCCGAACGCTCCAGACTCTCCAGTTCTGCTTCGACGGCTGGCCGGATTGCGTATGGCACTGGTCTGGCCTTAAAAAATTTTGAGTTTGCGTTATCTTCGATTTTTATCGTTGCCTTTACTCCTTTTAGAGTCCCAAGTCCTTGTTGGAACACCTCTTTCGCGTCAGTTAGAATTTGTGACAGACGTCCAGGTGCGACGTCATCATCCTTTTTGTCAGTCACAGTTAGCGCCTGAATGGAATGCCAATCCAATTGTATTTTTCGGATCCATTCACGTCCCAATAATGGTGGTCCTCCATCTTGTAGTATATATAGATACAGTTTCTGTGTTTCCTTGACGTTATATTTAACTGGCACCCTTATTTTTCCTCTGGGGTAGACTTTTTGCCCCGTGTATGTCTTCAATACAATGGACATGTCCTTTAAGGGTATGTGTGAGAATAGCCGCTCATAGTCTCGTCGATTCATGACAGTTAGGGCTGATCCTGTATCCAATTCCATCTTTACTTGGGACCCTGCTATCATGAGGGTGGCCCAAATGGTTCAGTGATCCTCGTTTGCGATCACGTTGTGTAACTTTAGACAACTTAATCTCCTGCTCCCGGAGTCGTTATCACTCTCCTGATCTTCCGAACTACTGTCTGTCATTTTTTTTACTTTCTTGTACTTTTCCTTAGTAGTTCTTGTAGTGTTGGTTTTCTTTCCCGACCTGCAGACTCTTGCTATATGTCCCATTTTCCCGCATTGCCTGCATACTTTGTCCTTAAACCAGCAGTCCTTCTGATCATGGGTTGTTCTGCCGCAGCGATAGCACTTTTCTGCTCCATACGCCATTTCGTTAGCGCTGTATACTTGTGGTTTCTGTTGTATTTCCACAGCTCCCCGTGCTGCTGCTTTGTAGGATACTGCCACGCTGAAAGCCTGTTCTAGCGTCAGGTCCTTTTCCGAAAGTAGTCGTTTCTGGGTTCCTTCACTCTGGAGCCCGCAGACAAACTTATCCCGTAAAGTGTCTGCCAGTCCTGCTACGAACTGGCAGTGCTTCGATAACTTGCGTAGTTCCGTAAGATAGTCAGCATTGCTCTCATCTTTGTGCTGGTTTCTTTTATGGAACTTGAATCTTTCTGCTATCAGCAGCACTGTAGGGTTTAGGTGTTCCTGTAAGATATTAACAACCTCCTCAAAACTTTTCTCCATTGTTTTAGCTGGGGTAATTAAATTCCGCAATAGGCCGTACGTTCTCGCGCCCATCAAATTTAATAATACCGATGCCTTCTTTCCATCGGCCACCTCATTTGCCTTGCAGTACACTTCAATTCTTTCCACATACGTGGTCCAGTCTTCTACCTCGTTGTCGAAAGCAGTGATACTGCCACTTTTCGGCATCTTGGGTGATTTAAAATGGCGCCTCCCGCGCTTTTTCTTCTTCCCCAATGGAATAAAATGGCGCCTCCCGCGCTTTTCCTTCTTCCCCAATGGAATAAAATGGCACCTCCCGCGCTTTTCCTTCTTCCCCTTGCTGCCACGCTGCTCCTAGCATTCTACAGGGTAATGGCGGCGACCCGTGGCTTCGGCGCGTCTCACTTTTCCTTCCCCTCGTTTATTTTCTCTCCGCTGCCCGGTTCTTGAGCACCGACCGCGCCCTGTGCGCTCCACCCTCTCTCTCTCTCTTTCCTCCCGGTGACGCTGCGCGGCCCCTTTTGCAGAGCCGCTCGATCGAGCTCGAGCCCGCCGCAGTCCGGAAGGGTCAGCGCACTACCTGCTACCAGCACGATTTGCTGGAACACCTTGACTGGGGAGCCAAGCTCAGCTCTCCACAGCCTCTCCCGCAATTCTCCGAACACCGATGGATCCTTGGGCGGTTGCCCGCGGTCGATGCCCGTTGCTCTGACTTCGACCTCCAAGAAACTTCTTCTCAGGGAAAGGTCCCCGTGAGGTGATGCAGTACTGCAGGTGAGTTCGAACTTGCTCGTCGCCACTGTAAAGTCCGCGCCTCAATAATACACGGACTTCGGGAGAACAATTAAACAGATATTTTACTGAAAACGTCAGACTGAAGTACAGAAGCCTGCTAGGGCCTTTTATACAGGGGTGGTCACTGCCGGTACTGCAGTATAAAATCAGTTCTTCTCTTAAAGGTACATACACAACAGAAACCTCTTGAACTGTCACTCTCTCCAGGTTGTTCTGCATGGTCTGAGGAACTGTCTGCCTTGTGCCTAACAAAAATCGTAGATTTCTGACAGTGAGTCTTACCAGCTAAGATTGCATAACAGAAATGCAGCCTGAATTTCCGCTATGCGGTTTGGAGAGTGAAGCTGGATGTGTGAATTTGAAATATTACAGTGGAAAACAAGCATTACTGAGAATACCATGAACATAGGAAAAAGTCAAGGAAGAGAAAGTACCATTTGGTCAATTGAGCTCATCCTTCTAGTATTTCTGCTCACCCAGTCTGGAATCCAACTCTTGCATGAACTCCTCCATCATTTTTCTTTCTATTACCTCACCTAATAGATATTCCTTTGGAATTAAGACATTTTTGAAGGCCTGGGACTTGCTTTTTGAGAAGACTGAATCTTGTGAGTAAATTGTGATATCTCCATATTCATGGAGCCATTATTATGACCTCCACAACTTTTCATCACTTATATCTGTTGAGTGACTATTTAAAACTACTTGAAAAATGTGGAAGGAGCATCACGATTGGCTGTTTTCCTTTCATTCACACTATCACATTCTGTTTTCACAAAATTACCTGTACCAAAATCACACTGTGCCAACATTTTCATTTGCAGCTGATAAATTCTACAAAAAAAGGAACAACCCATTTTGCATTTTAAACAGATAATAGAGTCCATAAACATTATCCTCATGTTTTTACACTTCAGTTCCACTTCTGAATATTTACCATGCAGAGAAGTTAATGGAACTACAGGCAAGACTTTCATCTGCATTATTCTCCGCATAAATGTAAAGCTTTAAGCTAGCCATTGAATGGTCAATTCAGCTTTGTACCAACAGCTGCCCACACAATGCCCAGAATTTTAATCTGGAGGCGGATCGGGAGCAGGGGGGCTAGAAAGTGGTCGGGAAACCTGGGAGAACGGGTTTCCCGCAAGCCCTGCCGAATTTAATGGCAGGGCCTGATTTGCATTTCAAAGCTCTGTTTTCCACCCGCAGCCAGCCAGTTGGAGAGGCTGGCAGGCTGCGGGTGGCTAGGACTGTGGCACTAGGCCGCAGAGAAAAGGCAGAGAGGGATCGGGTAGGGGCTACGTTGTGGTCGGGGGCTGGAGGAGGATGGGGGTGGGGGGTTGTAGAGAGGATCGGGGCCGACCGGAGGTGGGGGGGGGGGAAGGAGCGGGGCCAGAATATCGGGTGGGAGGAGAGGATCGGGGCCGGAGGATCATCGGGGCTGGAGGGGGGAGTCAGAGAAGGCGATCAGAGGCCTCGTGAGGGGGGATCGGAGACCTCGGTAGGTTGTGAATGGATCCCAGACTCTTCGGGCTTGATTTTTCCAGGCCCGAGGAGGTGGGATTGGAGGCGTGTGAATTGTAAAAATCGCAAAAAAAGGCGGGCGGCTCTGATCCCGCCTCAGACCAATTTTCCCACATTCATGGTTTCAGATCTCCAAAAGGCATGATAGGCCCTTAAGGACCAGTTAAGTGCCTCTATAATCCCATTTTGAGAGGTCTTTCTGAATTTAAGACATTTCCCCCATGCTGCACGTCTCCTCTGGAACACGCCAGTTAATCCTGGCGGCCTCACAAGTGGATTGCTTACTGACAGCTGCAGCTGCACCATTAAAAAAGAGTTTTCACCGATGATCATTTGCAGGTGGCAGAACTTTGTTGTCTCAGGTCTGGGGGAACTTTTAGCAGGCCTACTCATTGTTGTGGAAGTTTGGAGCCTGACACCCATCTCCAGTGTGACCTCCTGGGAAACCCCTCTCCCCACATTGACTGAGCGCTTCCTCAACTGAGGTATATAGCAGAAGCATGTGAACCATTTATTTCCTTTCCTCTTGGACGTCAGATGCGAATGAAGACCAGCCGTGGCAGCAGCAGAACCCAGAACATCAGCAGCACCAACTGCAGGAGCAACAACAGGAGCTCCAAGCTGCTGCTCACCCACCTGAAGCTGCACAGGCCAGAAGGCGCCAGCACATGGAAGCACGTATGCGCAGGAGATACCCCCAAAACAGGGTCTACAGACAAAGGATGAGCTACCTCAACATGACTGAGCAGCAGTGCCAAAGGAAGCTCAGACTTTCGCGAGAGGCAGTGGGTGACATCTGCGCAATTCTGCAGCAAGACCTGGAGCCCAGAGGATCTGGTGGACACCCCTTACCAGTAGCCATCACAGCCACCACCACACTCAACTTTTTTTGCTTCAGGCTCATTCCAGGGATCAGCAGCAGACATCAGCGGCGTCTCCCAGGTGGCCGCACACAATTGCATCACGCAAGTAACTGATGGCCTCTTTGCCATTGCGCACAATTACATCAACTTCTCCAAGAATCAAGCAAGTGTAACCACGCGTGCAGTTGGGTTTGCCAATCTGGCGGGCTTTCCAAGGGTGCAGGGCGTCGTTGACTGCACACGTGGCCCTTAAGGCACCCCATCACAATCCAAGTATTTTTGTCAACTGCAAGGGCTTCCACTCCTTCAACATACAGCTGGTGTGTGACCACAATAAGGAAATTTTGCATGTTTGCACCAGTCTAGTGTGCCTCCGTTCTTCAGTCCGCCAGACCAACTATTCGGATGGCTACTTGGAGACAAGGGCTATCCCCTGAAGACTTGGCAAATGACGCCATTGAGGAGCCCTTCCAATGAAGCTGAGGAGCGTTACAACTCCGGCCACATTTCCACCAGATCCATAATCGAGCAAACCATCGGCTTGCTGAAGATGGAATTCAGATGCCTTGCTAGATCAGGTGGAGCCCTGCAGTACTCAGCAGCCAGCGTCTCCAGAATCGTCGTGGTCTGCTGTGCACTTCACAACATGGCACAGCATCGTGGTTTGCAGCTATCTGAGGTACAAGTGTCTGATCGCATAGCCTCCTCAGATGAGGAGGAGAAGGAGGAGGACACTGACAATGAACAAGTTGCGGAGGCGCATCAACCAGCGGCACAAGCACGCGAGCACATTGCTGCCCGGGATGCAAGGGGCGCACTCATCTTGGCCAGATTTGCTTTGCCTGAACAATCAAACACTTTTGTCTCGCACCTTCTTACCAGAGCATCGACAATGGACAAGAACCTGCGGATTCCTATCACCCTGACCACCATACTAACAATTGCAAGCCGCCCTAAGGCCTCAATGTGGAAGTCCCATTTTTGAAATGACACAGGCTACAACTTCAATATTTTGCCATCAAATTTGTTTATCATCACAATTCACAGATGGCTTTTCAAAAATAAACACAACAGAACACCCAAGTGACTACCCTTGTGACTACTTGTGCTTTATCTTCCTCTTACGCATGCTCCTACTTGTTGCTTCCCCTGTGGCTTCAGCAGATGTGGAGGCCCCTTGCTCACTCTCTTGCTGCTCCTGTCTCGACACCTTTGGCAGGCGTCCTCTGGGGTTGCAAGCCTGTGAGGGCTCGGCAACAGTCTGCTGCTGCTGTGGCTGTGACGACCTTCTCAGTTGGGTGAGGACTCTGGTGGGGCTCTGACCAAGGGCTTTGCAGTGGCATGGTCATGTGAGCGCTTGGAGAGGAGCTCCCACTTCCTTGATGTCTGCCACCAACATCCCTCTCATGGATCAGCCCCACTTCAGAGCTAGCAAAGGGCTTGACTGCACCTTGCTGCGCTTCAGGGGGCCATGAGGACCCATTTCTGCACTGGAAGTCCTACTTCAGAGGACTTCCATAAAGGTCTGGTTTCTATGCTCAATAGCTGACCATCGCTCCTCAAGACATGTCAGTCTATTCTGAACAATTACCATGTTTTCAAGGCCCTGGCGACTAAGCACCTCCATGGCCGTAGCCATCCTCTCCTCTATGGTAGCCAGCCTTACCACGGAGGTAGCCATTATTTCCACAGAGGTTGCCATCCTTTCCATGGTGATGCGTTCATGCACCAACGCCTCCACAAAGGCTCTGCTCATGTTCGCGGTGGACTCCTCCATTCGCTCCACACTCACAGCGACCCTGCAGACAAAACCTGCTAGAGACTCCTGCACCTGTTCCTGGAGTTCCAGCACCGCTCTGCTTCTGGGTGGACCCGGAGGCACAGGGTCGACATGCAGCTGAACCGAGCTGGCAGAGTCCTGCGCCCTCTGACGAGGACTCTCCACTGCTGTCCCTGTCTCCACCATCTGCTGATGCTCACTTGTGATCTGTGATACACCAGGTGACAAAACTACTCTACCTCGCGAAGTTCCCACCGAGGTGTTAGTGTCTGCGCTGGTGCTGGGTGCACTGAATTCTGCTGACGCTGCGCCCTCAGAGGCTGCAGCTTCCTCTGAGGAGTCTTCAGGCTCAGGCTGTTCCTCCTGGACAGTGGGGATGGGGGCTGTCGATGGTCCTCTGGGGGAGTAAATGAAAGCGTTAGAGATGTGAGATAAAGGTTGCATGCACATTGAATTGTGCAGATGATCATAAGTCAATCTGTTAGAGCATCAGAATCATTATCAGTGACTCAAAAAACATAGAAACATAGAAGATAGTAGCAGGAGTAGGCCAATCGGCCCCTCGAGCCTGTTCTGCCACTTAATGAGATCATGGCTGATCATCCAAGTTCAGAACCCTGTCCCTGCTTTCTCCCCTATCCCTTGATCCCTTTAGCATTAAGAAATATATCTAACTCCTTCTTGAATATATTTAATGAGTTGGCCTCAACTGCCTTCTGTGGTAGAGAATTCCACAGGTTCACCACTCTCTGGGTGAAGAAATTCCTCCTCATCTCAGTCCTAAATGGCTTACCCCCTATCCTTAGACTGTGACCTCTGGTTCTGGACTCCCCGCCATCGGGAACATCTTCCTGCATCTCGTCTGTCTTGTCCTGTTAGAATTTTATAAGTTTCAATGAGATCCCCTCTCATTCTGCTAAACTCTAGCGAATACAAGCCCAATCGACCCAATCTCTCTTCATATGTCATTCCTGCCATCCCAGGTATCAGTCTGGTGAATCTTCGCTGCACTCCCTCCATGGCAAGAACATCCTTTCTCAGATAAGGCGACCAAAACTGCACACAATACTCAAGGTGTGGTCTCACCAAGGCCCTGTACAACTGCAGCAAGACATCCTTGCTCCTGTACGTGAATCCTCTCGCTATGAAGGCCAACATACCATTTGCCTTTTCAACCGCCTGCTGCCCCTGCATGCTTACCTTCAGCGACTGGTGCACAAGGACACCCAGGCCTCATTGTACTTCCCCTTTTCCCAATCTATTGCTGTTCAGATAATAAACTGCCTTCCTGTTTTTGCCACCAAAGTGGATAACCTCGCATTTATCCACATTATACTGCATCTGCCATGCGTCTGCCCAACCACCCAACCTGTCCAAATCATACTGGAGTTTCTCTGCATCCTCCTCACGGCACATGCTGCGACTCATGCAATGTCAATGAGAGAGATGCCAAACTATTCTGTCACCAGCTTGCTGTGATACACCCGTCTGTCTGTCCCCCACTTGCGCATTGTCCTCCACTCCCACGATCTCCAGTGCTGCCTCCTCTGCATTGGTGAGCTAGGCTATTGAGGGTGGCCCTCCTCCTGTTCTTGCCCTTTCCCTCTTATTGTGGGCTCTCTTTTCCTGCAATGAGGGAGACAAGTGGAGTTTAAGTGAGAATGAAGGAGTGAGTGTAGAGAATCCATAGCATAGATGCTTAGAAGGAGACAAAGATGGAGTGAGGTGCCAAGACCAAGGGCCCTCCCTGTGTGTTGTAAGTTGTTGTCATTGCATCACAGTGATAGGGAGTGTGAGGGCTGCATAGTTGAATAGCTCAGTGAATGTGAACATAGAGAGAGAGGGAATGGTCAAGGGTGCAGGGATGTAAGGGTGAAGTGGGATGTGCAGGAGGAGGTTGACAAAGCAGAGTGCTGGTGATGAGAGGCGATGGGGATCAGATTGAGGGCGATGGGAATGTAATACTCACTTTTCCTGTGCGGAAAAGGTCATGAAACCTGTTTCTGCACTGCAACCAGGTTCTGCTACACATAGAAATAGCATTCACCTCCTGTGCCACTTGCAACCACACAGCTTTAGACTGTTGTGGAGGCGTTTTCTTGCCTGAGGAAGAAAAGAGCACTTCCTTGTTTGCTCTTGCTGCCTCCACCAGAGCTTGGAGGGAGGCCTCATCGAATCTAGGTGCCCACTTTGGTCTAGAGCTGGACATACTTGCAGAAGGAATCACTCAGAACAATGGTCACAAAGTTGAAAGGCTGAAAAAGAAGCAAGCCTGCTTGCAGGCCTTAAATCCAGCAGCATTGATGACATCATCGGGGGTGAGTTTCTGTATGGAAAGGCTCATTGGGCCAGGGGTTCCCACATGCTGGAAATCAAGTGCCCAATTAGGGTAAAATCGCACTTTTTTCCCACTTTACATCGGAGTCGGGATCCTGACACGACAACCACCTGACCCGCCCCCAAGCCCGCACCCAATGACAAAATCCAGCCCTTCAGTACAGGAAAGAAGGGGCAATCAGAACAAATCATCTTGGGCTGCTCTGGTGCCCCTCCTAGAAGTGGTATTGGCAGAGGACTGGGAACAGTCAGCTGCCTCCTTTTTTCCCTAGGGAATGGTGTTTGCTTGAATATATCAAAGTGCATGAGGAAAGAGAACAAAATGCCCTAAAAACCCCGGTACTATTTTGTGCAGGTGCTACCCAAGTCACTGTGATAAAAGCCAACTAAAAACTTGCATTAGTGGATTCCTCAAAGGCTAATTTGATTAATATCGTGAGTAGCTCAGCCATATAAACAGCCATATAAAAAATAGGGCAGTAATAGTAGGGAATTTCAACTTCCCTAATATTAACTGGGATAAAATTAGTGTGAAAAGTAGAGAGGGAGCAGAATTCTTAAAATGCATTCAGGAGAACTTTTTTAGCCAGTATGTAGCAAGCCCAACAAGAGAGGGGTTAGGGTTAGTTTGGACCTAGTTTTAGGGAATAAAGCTGGGGAGGTGAAAAGGGTATCAGTGAGAGAGCATATTGGTGGTAGTGATCATAATGGACTTCGGACCCCATGAAGTGTCATGGCTTCAGGTCAAGCATGGGCAAGGAAACCTCCTGCTGATTACCACCTACCGTCCTCCCTCAGCTGATGAATCAGTACTCCTCCATGTTGAATACCACTTGAAAGAAGCACTGAGAGTAGCAAGGGCACAGAATGTACTCTGGGTGGGGGACTTCAATGTCCATCACCAAGAGTGGCTCGGTAGCATCACTACTGACCGAGCTGGCCAAGTCCTGAGGACATAGCTGCCAGTCTGGGCCTGCGACAGGTGGTGAGAGAACCAACATGAGGGAAAATCCTACTTGACCTCGTCCTCACCAATCTACCTGTCACAGATGCATCTGTCCATGACAGTATTGGTAGCAGTGACCACTGCACAGTCATTGTGGAGACGAAGTCCCGTCTTCACACTAAGAACACCCTCCATTGTGTTGTGTGGCACTACCATTGTGCTAAATGGGATAGATTCGGAACAGATCTAGCAGCTCAAAATTGGACATCCATGAGGCGCTGTGGGCCATCAGCAGCAGCAGAATTGTATTCCACCACAATCTGTAAACTCATGGCCCGGCATATCCCTCACTCTACCATTACTACCAAGCCAGGGGACCAACCCTGATTCAATAAAGAGTGTAGAAGAGCATGCCAGGAGCAGCACCAGGCGTACCTAAAAATGAGGTGCCAACCTGGAGAAGCTGCAACACAGGACTGCATGCATGCTAAAAAGCGGAAGCAGCATGCTATGTGTGATAATAATAATAACTTCCGGGAAGTTATGTGTCACTTCCTGTGAACTGTGAACTGTGAACTTTGTACATACATCACTTCCTGTCATACGTCACTTCCTGTTGGACTGGTATAAATACTGAACTGCTCAGTATTGTAAAGGGGCTTCTACCAGAGGCATGGTGAAGACCTCTCTTGTATATAGTGTGATTATAAGTTGCTTAAAGCTTACTTTAAAGTTACTTGATGTGTGAGACTCCTTTTTCTTACATCAATTTAAGCAACTTAGTATTTACACTCACAAATACTAGACCTTCGGACAAACTCGGAGTTAAGGATCCAGGGAACCACCCATCATGGAAAACATCCTTAAACCTACTCGTCTGGACTTGGACCCAAACACACCAGCAGCTGGCAGGGTATGGAAGCATTGGTATCGTACTTTTGAGAATTTTCTTGATGAATGTAAAGCGAATGCTCCTACTAAACTGAGGATACTTATCAACTATGTGACCCCAACAGTGTTTGAATATGTTGATGAATGGGATAATTACGATGAGGTGATTCGGGCACTTAAAAAACTGTATGCCAAGACTCCAAATGAGGTCTATGCTAGACATCTACTGGCCACAGCCTGACAAGGGCCAGGGGAATCGATTAACGAATTCCTTCAAGAACTTCGCAGGCTCAGCGTAGATTGTAACTTTCAGGCAGCCTCAGCTGAGCTGTACCGCGAAGAAATGATTCGTGATGCTTTCATCTGTGGGATTGCCTCTCCATTTATACGCCAGCCTCTACTAGAAAGTAAAACACTTGAGCTACAAAAGGCTTTTGACCTAGCTTGTTCTCTGGATTTGGCAAAGAGAAATGCAGACCTCTATCAGTTGCCCAGACCTCGATCTGCTGCTGTAACTGCAACCAGACAATGCAAGTGGTCTCAGGTGAACCCTATCATGGAGGAATCTAATCCTGATAATTCTGATGAAGAGGAGGATGACCCCACTTTAGCAGCCTCTTGGCAATCTAGGAAGAAATGCTTCTTTTGTGGAGATTCTTTTCACCCTAGGAAATTCTGCCCTGCTCGCAATGCGATCTGCAGTCATTGCGAAAAAAAAGGACACTTTGCTAAAGTTTGCCAATCAAGAGCCTCTACGAGGGCCTATCCAGCTAAGGCCTACCGAACTGCCCCAATTAGGACCTATCAAGATGCTCCAGCTAGGACCGATCAAGCTTCCTCTCGAGCTCTCTCCCGAAGAAGCACACCGAGAGTTTTAGCCACTCTCTGTGCAACGACACCAATTGCAGCTGCTTGCCCACAGAACCTGTTTCATGCAGCTACAAAAGTTTCAATTAAAGGGCATATCTTAGATGCCTTAATTGACTCAGGAAGTACTGATAGTTTCATTACAGAACAGATTGTTGCAAAATTGAAACTACATGTCTTCCCATCGGACCAGGCAATTGCGATGGCTCAGTCATCACTTAATACCAGAACCTCCGGCTTTTGTGTTGTTGATATGACACTTAATGGTCGCCTGTATCCCTCCACCCGACTTTCGGTGCTCAAGGGCTTATGTAGTGATCTCATCTTAGGGCTGGATTTTCAAAAACAGCATAAGAAACTCACCATTGAGTTCGGCGGATCCAAACCTGGACTTACTATTTCTAATATACTGTCTAAACTACCGTTTTGTGCATTATCAGCAGCTTCACTTGATGAACCCTGATTATTTGCCAGTATTCCTCCTCAATGCAAACCAATAATAACGAAATCGCGGCGCTTTAGTCAGGAAGACCAATCTTTTATTGAGGCTGAAATCTCTCGACTTTTAGCAGAGGATATCATCGAACCATGTTTGTCGCCCTGGCGGGCTCAAATCGTCATCGTCAAGAACCCTCTAAAACCTCACAAACAACGACTATGCATTGATTATTCGCAAACCATCAATCAATATACTGACTTGGACGCCTACCCATTGCCAGGCATTGATGATATGGTTAATAAACTGGCCGAATACAAAGTGTTCTCAACTTACGATTTAAAAAGTGCCTATCATCAGGTACCCTTTTGGTCTCAGATAAGCAGTACACGGCCTTTGAGGCTAATGGACAGCTGTACCAATTTCGTCGCCTCCCATTCGGGGTTACTAATGGAGTGGCTGTCTTCCAACGGGCAATGGATGGCCTGGTTAAACAGGAAAACCTAAGGGACACTTTTCCCTATCTTGATAACATTACTATTGCAGGTCACGATCAACAGGAACACGACGCCAACCTCCAAAAATTTCGGGATGCCCTCCATCGCCATAACTTAACCTTGAATGAATCTAAGTCTGTTGAGTCGCAACCGACCATCAACATCCTTGGCTACTGCGTAGGCAATGGTATCATTAAGCCAGACCCAGAAAGACTTCGCCCGCTCCAAGAGCTCCCGTCACCTAAGAATCCGGCTTCTTTACGTCGGGCTCTCGGTCTGTTTGCATACTACGCTAAATGGATTCCGCATTTTTCAGACAAAATCCAACCCTTGCTGCATGCTAGATCATTTCCATTGGAAACAGCGGCTGTTGCAGTCTTTAACCTTCTCAAAAAACAGTTGGAGAAAGCGGCCCTTCACTCCATCGATGAGA